>NC_133187.1:46787500-46850000 GCF_049306965.1 Danio rerio | reverse complement strand
ATAATGTTAAAATTATTATTTTTTTATTTGTAATTTTTTATTATTATTTATTTATTTGCATTTAGTTTTAATTCTATTGACCTCATAGTGTTGTTTTTACACTTTTCATCCAATAAATCAGTGTAAACTATATTTAAATAAGATATTTGACATATTTTCACCCTTTGAATGTTATCACTTGATTAAATGGGCATTATCAGTGGTTATTAGTTGATAGATATCATCCAGTAGAGGCCTTCTGTGCCTACTTGTAAGCTCAGAAGGCTGTTATAATCCATTTACATGGTCAATTAGCTATACTAATAGAGGAGACTCCAGATCCGGATCTATTTTTACATTACTGTGACGTTTGGAGTAAGGGTAAACGCTAATAAAATTCAATTAATGAGGAAATAAATAATTCCTGTTAACTTCCGGCCGCAGCTGTATGTGATCTATAGCAGATTAACCATTTTGATGGATCACAGCCTTCTGAGCCTACTAGTAGGCGCAGAAGGGTCCTACTGGCCAATAACTATCAGCTGATAACCACTGATAACGCATATTCAATCAAGTGACAACATTCGAATCGGCAGATGTTTTAGAATGTATTGTATACAAAATATTTTATAGTACATTTTTAATTAAATTTTTTTTTCTATAAATGTTGTAAAAACTATTTTTTTTTCTTGGTAACTACCTGAAAAAGTTAGATTTTTTTTATACATTTACTTTGTTTAATTTCAAGATCATTTTTGTATAGTTGTAATTTGTCATTTTAAATGAGTGATTTTGAAGTTTAATTCATTTAGTTTATATTTCTAAAAGTCTAATATTTATCTGATCATTAATTATTCAGCATAATATAAACACATTTAATTTTTATCCGCTTGTTTTGACAGTTTTTCTGTCTGTTTTTTAGGTTCAAGTTGCTTTATTGGCATGACATTTAGTCTAGTTTTGCCATAGCATTTTAAATATGTATAAGATATGTAACATATAAACAACATCAAACTAATAAAATATACGGTAAATAATAAATAAATAAATAAATAAATAAATGACCAAAGAAAAACATCATATATTTGATAATTATACTACTACTACTACTACTACTAATAATAATAATTGATATTATTATATTAATAACTGTCTCTTTCTTCTTTTTTCAGTTTGTCAATGTTATCTTGATCCTCACATCATGCTTTCTGCTAATATAAAATAAGTTATTTCACAGAACTTATTCATTTTCCATCTCTTCATTACTCTGAAAAGTTACTTATTGCTTAAAATGACTTATTTAAAACGAGTAAACGCAATGCCTTGTTGCAAGTTGACTTCACTTAAAGATAAAGCAAACCCATTGTAACTTGTAACTATTAAGTTGACTTCATTTTCATAATCATGCAAGTTTTACTCACTTTTAATAAAGTCAGTGAATGGCTTTTTACAGTGCTGTAGGTTTGTTTGTATCTGGTGTAATCTTTGTGTATGTGACTCATTTCTGCTAAAAAGCTTTTGTCACATAATTACAAGATATAACCTTAACATCTGCAATGCAGCAGTACAAATCTGCCAAATATCCAGTCAAATACTGCACCTTTTTTAGTATAAAGTTTTAGATGTCATTTGTTTTAGTCTCACTGTTCAATATTTGTAAATATTGTTTCATTAAAATGCTATGAAATGCGTCATACATTCAGAACTGAGCACACAAAGGAACCGGTTTCACACTCAGACAAAGGAGCCCGTCTTTGTATTTTTCATGTTTTATTTTGTATAGTAAATAGTTTTAAAAACTGTATAAAACACACAATATTGCACATAATAAATCAATTGCACTTTTTTTTAAGGAACAGAAAAAAAAACCCAAACATCTAATCATCTCTGGAGGCTACAGTGGAGCTATAGAGATTCACTGCTGCTGTTTCTGTGTTTGCCAGTGTAAACCAGAGGGACAGAGCGAATTATTTAGCCTTTTTTTTTTTTTTTTTTTTTTTTTAAAGACTTTGGCACACATCTCCGGATGGGAAGCTGCTTTTGCCTCTGCTGAGACATTCCCACAATGCCTTGCTCTTTCTGTGGGCTGAAATCGCTTTTGTGAGAGATGATTTGAGCCCCGTTTCACTCGATATTTTCATCACTCATACATTCTTTAAGATAAAAAAGGGGGTGTTTTGATTTCCAGTATGCTTGTCACCCTTTAATTAAATTCTGTACACACGCAATAATGGTGACGTTACACTGAGCGGTGGTTATGGGCTTTATTCAGTGTTAAAGGCTGCCAATGTGAGCTAGCAAATAAAAGAGCCATTCTGTGTCGTCAATGCAAAGAAAAGGAACTGAATCAAACTGCATAAAACTTATGTCGTCTGTGCTTTTAAATATACGTTAGAATCAAAGTATTAGGGTTTTAATGGGCTTATTTGATTAAATAATGCCAGACAATGCTTTACATGAGTACAAGCAGCAAACTGCACTTCACTAAGTGGCCACCGGTGGCTTAATTCCCTGATTTTGCTCCAACACAAATTGATTCTGTGGAACCCAGATTTTTTGACAGTGTAACTCTCTTCTTGTTAGCCAGTACTGGGTTGCGCATCTGCTGCGTAAAAACATATGCCCGAATAGTTGTGGGTTCATTCCGCTGTGGTGACCCCTGAAGGACTAAACCAAAGGAAATGAACTCTCTCCTTCACCTGTGTCTAGGTTTCTGAGTGAAGCATTCTGCTCTCGGTCTGTCAGTTTTGATCGGTGACGCACATCTTCTCTACAGTATCTTATTTTCTCTCATCAGTTTCTCCACAGGAGTGCTGTTTGATTCAGTGCTGCTGTCTACTGTATGCCCACACTACACAGGATGTGATGTCACGCTCTAGGGGTTCTGTAACGTACAAAGTCATTTCAAAACCATGACATATATCAATTTCCTCTGCTTTTCTAATGTGTACTATTCATGGTTGTAGTTTGTATCGTTTATATTGCGTCAAGAGGTCAGTCTGTGATGTTTAGATCCTGTATTGGCCATTTTTGCCATATGCAGATGAGGGTCTCAGTGTATATGTCTGCAGTTGTGTAGTGTGCTTTAGTCACACTTTGTCACTTCCAGAAGTATTTTTGTCCTGTTCATTTTTCTCATAGGGATTTTTTTTAATTGTTTGCATTAGTGTGTTATAAGCCATGAGTCAAACCAACCTGCTATGAGGAGAATCACAACATTGCACGCTTGTGATGAAAAACAGACAGAAATTCACAAAGGAATATCAACTAAATTACAATCCCATGAAGCATTATGAATAACACAATCAATATAAAATGATAAGGGGAAATCTATATATTTTATATTATATATTATTTATTTAAAAAAATAATAATTATATGTATATAATAATAATAGTAATATTTATATTAATAATTTATGATTTTCATTTAATCATTCGTTGCATTGTATTTTTTATTACACCTTTTCACCCAGTGAGCCCGTCTATGTATATACAATATATCTCTATATAAATGCAATATACAATATATTTTATAATATAATAAAATATATGCTATAAAATATATAGTTTTTTTCTTTAGAAATGTAAACAAAATTAAAAAGTTTGTTGGCAACTAGCTGAAATAAAATAAGTTGTTTATTATATTGTACATTGACAGTGTAATGACTTTTTAACCATGAATTTTACTGTTCTCATAGGATTTCCTTTTCTTGAATAAACCTTTTGATCTAAATCATAAAACTGGCCTTTTTATGAATCTGTTGAAGCAATATGTTTGTAATTTATTGTTATATTATTTTAGCTGGCAGCTAGCTCTCTGCAACTCTCACATGGTCACCCACTGAAGGTAAGCAAGGCTGCGCCCGGTCAATACTTGTGGGTCCTAGCGCCCCATTATATTGATGGGGATTCTATAATGAGACTGAGGTCCTGACTCTCTGTGGTCGTTTAAAAACCCCAGGATGTCCTTGGAAAAAGTAGGGGTTTAACTTTAGCATCCTGGCCAAATTTGCTCACTGTCCTCCGTCTATCATGACCTCCTAGCAATCCCCATATGTCTCCTCTCCACCTATCAGCTGGTGTGTGGTGTGCAGTCTGGTGTAATATGGCTGCTGTTGCGTCATCCAGGGGGATACTGCACACTGGTGGTGGATGAGGAGACCCCCCCCCCCTCCCACAAACACACACACACACACACAGACACACACACACACACATTGACAACTTCATTTGCAGTGCTTAATGGGAGTAGGTGGCACATTTTGTCTACTGCTTCGCTCTGATTGGTTGCATTACAGCATGGCCTCATCCTAAATTCTTCCTGTGAGCTTCAGTTGAATTAATGTGAACAGATGAGTTCAACAAAAGCATATATAATCCATTAAAACCTCAGGGCTTATAACAGGTCTGTTCTGAGAGGTTTTCAGTTTCTGTTAAAAGCAGTTTCCCTATTGAGAAAATGAATGGAGTTTTGACTTCTGTAAAATGACAGTCTGTCACAGAAAGGTAAACGTTTACCGCTATTGTCATAAGAGAACAACATGTGAAATCAAATCAATGGCAAAAACACATCCTATAATTTCAGTAATCCGATAAGTGAGAAGTTTATATATATATATATTTCTTACATAGTGTTTCTAGAAAATATTTAAATATGTGATTATTACGAATCTAGAAAAATAAGTCATACTTTTTTCATATTATTATTCTTTTTTCCTGGTAATAATAATATATGAAAGTTCTTATGAATTAACAGAGGCTTGTTTGAGTATTTCAATATAAATCCCACACACACTGCACAAAATGCTTTTGTTAGAGTTTTTGTCTTGTTTTTAGTCCATATATCAAAAAAAAAAAAAATTCAAATCAAGAAGGATTTTCTAGGCAAGCAAAAAATACTGTCTTGTTTTCAGAATTAATGCCAAAACGAAGTGTTTTTTTTTTTTTTCTTAAAGGTGATCTATTATGTAAAAATCACTTTCATAAGGGGTTTAGACACAGTAGTGTGGCAGCAGTGTGTGAATATAACCAACATCTAATGGTAATTTAATATCACACTTGATAAACCATCTGCAGAAGCACTTTGATTGACATTCTCTCTTTGTATGCATCATCAGAAAGGGAAAGCCCCGCCCACTAGTGGCCATCTCTCCCTCATTGGCGTAGAATGTTAGTCTTGTTTTTGAATCTGCCACTATGGGTTGTTGCTAGATCAGATATGATTGTGGCCGGAAGGTAACGGAAATGATTTATAATAATTATAAAATTTCCCATTATTTTTATTTTGTTAACGTCTACCCCAACCCAAAACCCAATCATCACAGTAATGTAAAAGCAGTAGTTTTACAGAGTATTATTTGTTTTTTATTAAATTACCCTATTGTATAGAGGTGTGAACCTACGCTCTCACGGTTCGGTTACGATTATAATGCCATCGATTCGGTTCAATTTGATATCACAGTGCATTGACGATGCCTTTGTTTTTTTATTTACTTCACAGCACAGCAATACTTGTATTAAAGTGTATAAAAATATTTATATACTATTTGTATTACAATTTTGTCCTTTAATACAGTCAGATGTACAAACTATACCTTTAAACAACACAAGCATTTATAGCAAATAAACAAATATAAATATCCCGCTCGCTATCCGATCCTTGTCTACCAAGTTCTCTTACACCTCTTTGATTGGTCACGCGCTCAACAGAAAGGGCTGCCATTGGCTCTTGCGTGCTGCGCTCTTCACAGACGAGTGAGACTGATAAACGGCAGTGGTGATCACAGCTGATCCATGATAGACGCGGTGGAGAAAAATCTGCAGGCACGCGCTCGTGTCTGTATCCAGAAGTATCGCTGTAACAGCCGAGAGGACAGGAAAAGTCACGCCAGCAGGACAAATGGGCCACAGTGAGAGAGAGAGAGAGAGATGTAGTTTACTTTCATTCTCTCAATCGCAGTAAAATAGGGGCTTCTGCTGTGTCAGTGAAAGACTGTCCAGCAAACACACGCTCGGTAAAATTGTGCAAAGTTTCTGCATTTTTAAGTAGTTGGAGTGTTGTAAATACTCGCACTCACCTCCCTCACCATAGTAAGCTACGGCGACATATGCCGCATATGAGATAAAGGACATCACTACATATAACCGGTTATGATTATTATTACTAAACCGATATCGAATTGTCCACATCTGCATCGCGGTGCACCGAAGAAACAATTAATTTTGACACCCCTAAAATTAGATGTATATCATCTTCCCCTACCCTAACTCTAAACCCAACTGTCACAGCACTGTAAAAATATTAATTGTTGTCATACAGTGTCATAAATAAATGCTGCTATATTAATGTGCATGTTGCACTTCCCGCCAGCTATGTATCCTATCAAGACTTTACCGCCAGTATGCTCACGCATAGGCATCTGTAGCTCCGCCCTCTTTTTAAAGGAGACACTCATTTAAATTTAAAGCGACAGACACCAAAATGACACAATTAGGGTTAAATCCTAAAAAGGTCAGTTTCAGAGGGTTATAAAACATTATTTGTGTGGTATTTGAAATGAAACTTCATACGCACACTCTAGAGACTTCTTTTAGATCTTGTTAAAGAGGTCCATTTTTAAAAACAAGCTACATAATCTGCCAAAATGGGGCAAGCTAAATAATCTAGTTGTCTCATTGAGATATATTTACTTAGCTTAACCCATTGGCAGATTATTTTGCTTGTTTTAAGGTAAAACTCACTTGATTTTCGCACATCATTTCTGAAAACAAGACCGTATTTGGTAACGCTTTATTTTGATGGTCCATTTGAGTATTAGTAGACTGTCTGCTAAACATCTGCTGATACTGCTCCTTCAACAGACATTTAACTAAGAAACTTTGCACGTACATGTAAACTTACACTAACCCTAACCTAACAGTTTATTTATAATCTAATGAGAAATAGTTGGCATGTAGATGCAATGTAGCTTAGGCTGCTTTCACACCTGTGAATCGATTCAGTTGTTCCGAAACAGAGATTACAATTGTTACATCGTTGCTCTTTGCTCTTGGAGCGGTTCGCTTTCACATTGCAAAGTTTCTAATTGGACCAAAAGAGCTAAAACAAGTCACGTGCGAGTAAACTCTCCTCACATTGGTCAGAGTGTCAGGGGTTATTTTGCAGAGTCCCGCTCAGCTGTCAGGAGAGGTGGAGGTTTGGTGGTGTCTGACAAGCTGCGCGCGACGTGTCTGAAGAGTGAGGAGAGATGTGGTGGGGAGGGGTGAGAAGGGTGCGCGACGTAGCCTATTTGAGGAACGGGAGGGAGACGCAAGATTACCGGGAGATCATCACTCGTTTGCGGGCATCCAGAGCAGGCACGTGCACACATAGGGCTCAACCTGTGCAGTGCACAAGCCCTTTTTAGTCTTGGATAGAAAGTGCCCTTCCAAAATGATCAAAAGTGCCCCCGCGACAATTGGTGGTTTCACATATGTCAAACGAACCGCACTAACTGGGCAAACGAGACAGGTTCCAAAGCAAAACTGAAGGTGTGAAAGCATCCTTAAATTCAACCAGCGGACCATCAAAATAAAGTGTGACCCAATGTTTTTTAGTTCTCTATAAAATGCTTCATTATTGAATAATCTTTAGGTTTTTGGACTAGAAGCAAGACACAAACTCTAAATAAGAAAAGCAGTTTTTGCAGTGCATTATGTATTTGCCGTGACTTCGCCAGCTCCGTCTGCTATTAATCCCATCCTGGAGTGAGTTTTCCATTCTGGAAAAAAATAAATAATAAATCCATGAAGTCCTCTGTGAAGAAAACCATCCTCCAGTGCATCTGAAGAGTTGTGCTTCGTTTAATCTGTGGATATCCACGAGGAAGAGAAGACCCCAAATGATCCCAAATGATGATCAAAAAAAAAAAAAAAATTAATTAAAAAAAAAGTCAATAAATATAAATATTGATCCAGCTACGTCTCATTATTCCATTCTTCGGTTAAATATACACAAGTCCCAGTACTCTCGTCCATGAAGTACTGAAAAGGGACAAACATATTACTCCCGATCATACCAGGCGAAATGAAAAGCTGTCTGGAACTAAAGTGTTGTGTTTGCTGCGGTCACAGGAACCAGAGTTTCCAGCGCGCGTGTTTCTTGGCCTCGGCTTTGGACTTGCGTTTGGGTGTTGAGCTGATGGTGTCCTGAGCAAACGGCAGAGAGGCAAACAGAGACTCCTCCGTCGGACACAATCTCTTCATCAGCGGCTGCAGTTTGTCCTCCTGCAGTTTAAAGTCCAGCTCCACACTGCACAACACACAAGAACAGACACATTCAGCTTATTACAGCGGCAGAAATGCAGGCTGGCATGCTTTAGATCATCAGGAGAAATGGTTATCACATTTCTCGGTGAATAGAAATATCATATTAAAGTTCAATTCAGTTCTGTATAAAGGATGGGGCTTAATTTTGTCTATCAGGAACTGGATCCTGTATGCTGAAATTGAGCCAGATCTGGACAAATATAGAAATTTTGCTGCTCTTTGTTATTAATTCTGGATTTATATTTATGGATTATGGATAAGACAATATCAGAACAGTATCAAGAATAATAATTTGCAGGTATTTATTCTCTGTTGATTTTGTATAGATTGCTTCTTCCGAGTTTAGTGCAAGAAACCCTTTTTGACCTCAAAAAGTTTATGTTATGGATACATTAAATGAAGCATATAAAATTATTCATTGAAATTTGTTAATATGAATGTAACAATTTACTTTGTTGTCAAACAGACTTAGCTTTTTTGTTCAACCTAAAATATATATATATATATATATATATATATATATATATATATATATATATATATATATATATATATATATATATATATATATATATATATAAACAAATACTCTCATAAAAATATTATATTATCAAATGTAATTATTACAAATACATTAAAAAAAGTCAATTTAAATGCAGTTTAGCAATTGACAGAACACTACATTCACTAATTTTCCACACAATATTTCCATAACTAATTATAGAGGATCATACACACATCACCAGCATTAATAAACAGTTCAAGCAAATAATCAGGAATATATTATAATCTCCAGTAAATTTATACATTTAAATGAACAAACAAATAATTAATCAGTAAATAAAATGTGGCAAATTTTAGAATAAAGGGATTTAATAATATTAATTAATTAACCTTTTTTTAACACAGACTCAAAAATGTAATTGCTAAGTACAGAAATTAATGTTTTTGGAGAATAATAATAATAATATTCAATTCAATTCAATTCAGCTTTATTTGTATAGCGCTTTTACAATGTAGATTGTGTCAAAGCAGCTTCACATAAATGGTCATAGTAACTGGAACAGTGTGGTTCAGTAACTGGAACAGTGTGGTTCAGGTTTTAGTGTTTAAGTTCAGTTCAGTTCAGTTTAGCTCAGTTCAGTGTGATTTAATAAGTGTAATAATAGTAATATTAATAATAATAATAATACATTTTAATATTTATTGATTAACTAATAAATTATTATTAAAATAAAGACTATTTTCTTTTTGATGTCAATTATAAATAATAATAATAATAATAAACCTTATTTGTTAAATATTAAATTATTATTAAATTTAAGAAATTATTTTTTCCTGTTGTTGTGTCAATAATAAAAACAAAACGTTACAATTAATTAATTCAGTAATTATTAATGTAAGATATTTTTTCTTGTTGATGTTTCAATAATAATAAAATAGTAATTATTATTGTTAATAATAATGCAACAGCAATATTAATACCAATAATAATAATAATAATAATAGGCAAGGCAAGGCAAATTAATTTACATAGCACATTTCATACACAGTGGCAATTCAAAGTGCTTTACATAAACAGGAATAAAAGAGATAATAATAATAATAATAATAATAATAATAATAATAATAATAATAATAATAATAATCATAATCATAATAATGATGATAGTGATGATGATGATGGTAATAATAATAGTAGTAGTACATTTTAATTATTTATTAAATAATTATTAAATTAATATTAAATTTAAGAAATTATTTTCTTGTTGATGTCAATAATAATAAAACAGTTATTATTATTATTATTATTATTATTATTATTATTAATAATAATAATAATAATAATAATAATAATAATAATAATAATAATAGTAGTAGTAGTAGTAGTAGTAAATATTTAATATTTATTAATTATTATTAAATTAAATAAATTATTTTCCTGTTGATGTGTCAATAATAATAAAAAGTTAATAATAATAATAATAATAATAGTAGTAGTAAATTTTAATTATTATAAAATAGTGGAAATAAATAAAATAACATATATCAAAATAATAAAAATATTAGTTAGAAAAATAGTTGTTGTTGTTGTTGTTGTTAATAATAATAATAATAATAATAATAATAATAATAATAATAATGATAATAATAATAATAATAATAGTAGTAGTAAATTATAATTATTTATTAATTAGGATATTATTATTAAATTTAAGATAATATTTTCTTGTTGATGTGTCAATAATAATCAAGTTTAATGTATCTGTTTAATGAAAAACCAACAACAACCTAAAAGCAGAACAAACAAACAAAGCTCACCAAGTTTGTAAGCTGCTCTGACAGCAGAATCAGAATCACAAGCTTTTATTGTCATTATATATCAACTATACAACAAAATTTGAAAGTTTTACTCCTTTAAATTTGCGTAAAGAATTTTAGAAAAAGTTGCAAAAGTCAAAAAGTCACCCAAAATAATAAAAATAAAAACTAATAAAGCAGCTCTTCTACTTCAAGATCTGAGTCTTTCCATGTATAAACAGCACATTTCCCAGCAGCTTTAGAGCATCTGGAGTTATCTGTGCAGCTCCCTCATGCTGATAACATTCACTTTCCATATGATCTGAAGCTGCTCTTCTCTTGTACTTTGCTGTAAATGCAGAACTTTAGGGATTGAGCTTTAAAGATCCGCCATGTATTAGTCTCCGTTTCTCTCTCTCTCTCTTCATGTTTTCAGGAGTTTATAGCTGTAAAGAGAAGTGTGTAAGTGATGCATTGTGGGATTGATCCTCTGAGTGTCATCTTATGTGCTGGAGATTATCCCGTGTCCGCATCTGATTCCTGCACATTAAACTCTACCATTAGATGGAGAGATGAGAGTGAACGAGTGAATGAGAGAGGGATTATATACTGTATGAGTTCAGCTGATGCACTGACGGCAGCCACTTCAAGGAGAGAGAGAATGTGTGTTTACTAGAGATGCAACAATACAGTTAGCCCACAGTTTATACATACCTCGCTTTTTAACACAGTTTTCGGTTCAGTTAGGTTCTCTTGGCTTGACACGTCTGTTTTTTATTTTTTATTTATTCTATAGGCATTTGGAACAGTAAGAGGTTCAGGAGAAAAAATTAAAAGGATTTATTGCAATGCTCATTTTGTTTTACTTAGAAGCCAAGAGAAGTACACTAGTTCCTAGTGTATTGTATAAAAACAATGAAATCTCACAGTTGCTGGTAGCCCATGTACAAACTGGGGAACACATAAAATCCTACACTTTGAAAATAAACATACACATGAAGTTAATAAAGATAAATTGGCCATTTCAAATAAACATATTTGTACTTCAGTAAACACAAATAAACCATCTTAATTATCTCGGTGCTGAAAAAATGCGAGATTGTTGTCTGTAACGCGGATCGAGTGCTTTTATAAAATGACAAAAGCCCACATCTCCCATCACCGAAAATGGCTGCAAATCTTTAGCAATAAACAGCCGCACTGCCTTTGTTATTTTTATGTGTCTCTTGAACCAGTTGGGTATGTTAGCTGGAAAGATTCAGCGAGGGATTGTTGCTATTTGAAGGACTTTATTACTTTCTTTGCTCTCCTGCCTTCAGACAGTGATATTGCTGGGTGATGGCGCTGCAGATGTGCAGTCATGGTTATACGTGTAAAACAATTAGGTTGTAGTCTTTAAAAACAGCAATACTTTCTTGTCATATTAGGGTCCTGTTTACACCTGTGCGTTTTTGTTTTAAAACGGAGTTTTAGATCAAAAACGATCCGTGTTCACACCAGCGTTTCTGAACATATCTCCGTCCACACTACGCCACCAAAACGTATATCACGTGACCATTCGCGCACTCTGGGCATGCACGTTCTAGTATAAACAGGAAGCTTGTGTCTCGCTCGGCATTTGGTTATTGTTAGTCAACAAACGCTGGTTGAACAATGAACGCGATGGCAAAGAAAGCAAGAGAGGTGTTTTTGTGGAGAGACGACGAGGTCGAGTTGTTACTAAACGTAACAAATGAATAACTGCACAATGGCGCCTAAAACAGACAATAGTGCAAACAACTCTCCCATTTCTGTGTCCATGTTGTTGTTTACAGTGAAGGCTGGTCTGCTGTCTTACAGTAGCGTTAAAGCCATGTGTTATAGTCATGTGATAGGGGCTTGACAAATAAGGGGAGGATATGCAATGACACAAAAGCCCCAATCAGGTAGCGAATCTCTGTTTTTAGACGTCTCTGTTTTCCCCCATCCACACTGAGACAGAGCAGCAGCGTTTCAGAATGAAAACGGCCTCTCCAGCGTTTCCAAAACGCTCCGTTTTTGGCGCTCGAAAACTCAGACGTAGTGTGGACGGATGGCGTAACCGTAGCAATACTTATGCGTTTTCAAACTAAAACGCACTAGTGTAAACGGGGCCTAGATCTACCGCTTTGTCCGATATTGGTGAAGAAGCTTTCTTCCTTAAACACACAACATTCAGAGTCCATTTTCCTTTTTTTAGCCTGACTCATTGTCAGTCATTAACTGTCGAGTGTATTTTAATATCCGAGAGTGTGTTCTAGTGCTACTGGTTGTGCTAACTGTACCGCGTGCAATACTGCCATCACATGGCGTTGACATGTAATTGCATCATTAATTGTCTAATTCTGAAACCAAACGGTTACTCACAAGCAGCGTTTTAAAAAACTGCCTCACGGGCCAGATGAAAGTGTTCAGCGGGCCGCATATGGCCCACGGGCCGTAGTTTGCCCACCTCTAATCTAAACTCATTGCGACTTGTTTCACCGTGTGGATCAAAATTGATACCCCATGGGTAAACATCCCTATCAGTAAACATTAAACAGAATGAAGTATATTGAAAATGTAAAAGAGCAGATTTTTTTGGGTTAGGGAGAGAGAAAACCGTTTGTTTAGTAGAAACATCATTACGTCTATGTGAGTCCCCACTGTGATATAGAAATAAGTCTGTGTGCTATTAAGGATTCTGCGTGTTTGTTCGCTGTGTGTCTGGCCTTTGCATTCAGACTCCACGCAATGCGGCAATTAGCAAATTAATGGCGAAGCACAACCTGCTAATTATGCTCTTATCAATATGACCATGTTCTGCATACACAGAGAGTTCCCTCAAATCACTCATTATCTCAACAAGACTCCAGAAGCTCTTTGAATGAGCTGCTTTGAGTCTTGAGCTCCTCACTCATTTGCTGCTTGTTTAGTGCACTTTGTAGTTCAGAATTGCGGAGGAGATGTTTATGATCAATGCTCAATCCTCGTTCACACTATGAGGGACTCACAGCAGCGACAAGCGATCGTTCATTTTAATGCACAGTGATAGACTTCTGTTGACCTCCATCTACACGAGTGACAGTGAATGTGGGTGACAACGTGGGCGTGTCAAGCAACGCAACAAAGTTGACAATCCTTCAGCTTTATGCAAATGAAAAGTGACTTTCTTGAGCGACAGCCAATAGGAGCACCAGTAGAGCTCACATGATCCTCTGTTTGCTCAGAGGCCGAATGTATTTTCTGTGCTGTAGACCTACACGGATAATGGAGATAAATAGCTTCAATGACACAGAGCACACTTTTTTTATGTTGATCATCTTTGTAAATCAGCGTTTCATGTACTGGTTCCATTTGTATTTAGTTGGGGTGTCACCATTTCGATTTTTAATCGAAATCGATCGAAATGTATGCTCAATTTCGATTATCGAATCAAAAAATTGAATCGTCGATGCTGCCACGCCCCCATGTCACGTCAGCTTGGCTTGCCAAGAGGGAAAAAACAGGCTTGTTGAAGTGCTTGTTGAACTGCAGAAGCAGGAGACCCGTCGACAGAGCTTAAACCCTCTCCTCTTTCAATAAAGTCGCCGGTGTGGAAGCATTTGGGATTTCCAGTGAGTTATGTTGACAACGTTCGTGTTGTACACACTCAGGCCCTGTTTATACTGTCTTTGTTTTTAAATGGCATTTTAGAACGACAACGATTTGACATCCACAGTGGCGTGTAGCATTTCTGAGCAGCCCTCCTTCCTCTCTACCTCTGAAAATGCACATCACGTGACCACACAGACGCAGACGCACACACACAGCCATGCGCTCCAGACAGCAGGTCCAGGCAGTCAGAGGACTGCTTCAATCTTTCACTCACTTGTACTTAACGTTAGTCATTTTAGCGAACACCTCAGAAACTGTTGGCTGGTTCCTGTTGGTTGTGCCTCTTTTTAACCGACGCCATTATAACGACACAGATCACTGCCTATTCACGAGTCCCGCAGAAAAAGTGATTGACAGGTGGTAATTATGTGTGAATCTTGCCTTTATTCATTTACTGTATGATTTGTTTATGGGTAAAACAAAGACCATGCAGGTCAGGTAGTTTAAACGGTAGGCTACAAATGGCCACCCAGAGTGACAGTCAGCTACAAACTCGCTGCTAGTCATACCTGTCAACATTGGGATGTAAAAATAAGGGATATGCCCACCATAATAAGGGATTCCCCCAACATTCTGATTAAAGAGCAGCGAATGAATCTTTTATTTATTTAGATTTTATTACATTAAATAACAGGTGTCACTTTAAAAATGCACCCATCTAACGTTATAATAAAAGCATTCGACTGCTTTCCTAAATTTGTATGCTTATTTAAGACAAAACTAGTAGTGTTTGAAAAAAAAAAAAAAAACCACTAAGATCGACATCTTTATATGTTGTTATTATTAATTGTGTGTGTATGTCTGTTTAAACACACACCCAAAAGCCAGACTTACACTCCACTTCAAATGGGGTATATGCCGAAGCATGCTAATAGGACTTTTAATTTGCCATTAACCTGGGTTAAGCGCTTCCGGCGAATTGAATGGCAATGCAAAATCCGATGCATTTAAGGTCTGTTTTCTTTAAAAAATCAGCAATCTCCACTAGCTGAGTAATATCTGATTTAAAGTGGGTCTCAGATTGTACAAGAAACACTGCATTAAATTACATTTCCCCCGCCATATCTTTATAATATGAGCATTTATTTTACCCCAGTATATTCAATGGAGCTTCTGCGCTAGCCTGCTGATTCTGACAGGCGTGTGCGAGTAAACGGCTTTTTGTCTCGTTTTACGCTTGAGCAACTAAATAAATGCTAAAGTTTATTTAACTGAATGTATTTTAATGACATTACAACATCGATGCTGTATAAGGAACCGTATAAAATGAAAAAAGTTCACAATAACAGGTCACCGGAAGTGTATCAGCATGGGAACCGCACTAGCTCAGCATATACCCTATTGCGTGTGCAGAATCTGTTTGGGAAACAGCATCTGTTTATCACAATGGAGCGTGTCAGCTGACAGTCATGCACCATTATATGACTGTTAGAAGGATTGTATAGGATGGGCGACGGCACCTGTAATCAAAAGGAAAGGAAATCACGCCGTTTTTTAAATATTTATAAGTGTTTTCATTCCTAAACAAAGCGAAAGCACAGAACAGACTCACGGTTAAGAACAAGGGGTGACCCCTGGTGGTTCGGCGGTATGGGTTGCGTATAGAGAGGCTCGGCTGTTCAGGGAAAGACTGAAAATACAGGAGAAATACGGGAAAATACCTTTACGGGATGATAGCGGGATAGAACTGTAAAATACTGGAGAATCCCGGGAAAAACGTGAGGGTTTACAGGTAAGCTGCTAGTGTGAACGAGGCATATATCAGCACAGATCCTCTCCCTCAATATTTTTAGTTTGTAAGCCTGATTTGTATGCAAGCATATAGAAGTGTGTACTTTATCTCTTATTTTGGTAAAGATTATTCGATCTTAAAGAAGACAGCGTTGTATAGTGTTGTCGGTGGGTTCCTTGCTATGAAAGGTAATTCCAGCCAATTTTAAATAAATCAATTAAATAATTAAATTAAAATGAAAACTACATTAACAATTTAGGTATATCTGGCAAAATTGAAATTAAAATGAAATTTAATTTTCATCTTCACTGTGACAACACATCGTCCCTGTCAAATCAATAAATAAAAGGAAGTTGCAGATGTAACATTTCATTTTCGCTGCGTTTCTGCGTCAAGACTACCAATATTAAAATGAAAAGCCAAGCTGAAAAATACGCTCTAGGAACATCAGAGACTTATTTCACATCTTGTAAAAAGAGATATAATAGGTCACCTTTAAATCGCATAACAATGGATTGAAAGTTTATGTTAAAGATGAATTCAAAACAGAAGCATCTAATTCCTCATCCATGCTAGTTTCTTACACGTACACACACTCTATCATCATTCCAAAAAAAAAAAAACAAACAAACATCCTCACATTCATATATTAATTGTTAATCTGTGTTGTATGTTTTCTCAGGATCACATTGTGAAATATCTCATTCTAAATCATCAAAAAAAAAAATAGCGTTTCCGACTGCGTACGCTCTTAATATTTCTGTATAATGCCAGCACAGATTTACTTTTCTATTTCTAGCGAGGCCTGGCATACGGTGCGATGCTCAGTATTTCTAGCTTTGCTGATCACAAATCAATGTTTAATATTTCTCCCCGAATCGATCGGGCTCTCCGCAGAATAAACCCCAGTGTCATTAGAGAAGTGGCTGTCAATATTTCATTTGCATGAGCACGTGGAGCTCAGCATGTTTCTGGTTTGCATCTTGTGTGCTGTTTTTCGTTGATGCTTCACTGTTGTCAAGTCCTGATGCTTTTCTGTCTTTCTAAGTTGCTGATTATAAAGAGCGAGGTGCTGATGAGGCCGTGTTACTTCTCATTGGCCTGTGCTCTTCGTTTTCACGATGAGAGGTTTAGCCCCGCCTCTTAAAGCTCTTTATCCTAAAATCAAGGGAGTGGCCAGTAGCTTATAATTAACATATAGATAAGCCCCTCCCCTTATATTCAGATGAGCCAATGGCTGTTGAGTATCAGTTGCATGGGAACTAGGTCATCTTTAGATTTTGGTGCCATTATAAACAATGTACGATTTTGTTTTGATGGCATTTGTGTGGCAGTTTTTTTTTAAATGTTGTGCATGAGATACTTGTAACAATAATCCTATAAGTCAACTTAAAGGGATAGTAAAAATTTACTCTATTTATTTATTATGACCCACGTTTCTTCTGTTGAACACTAAATAAGATAAGAATCCTGTAACCATTGACAGTGATTTAAATACAGTGGAAGTCAATGGTTACAATTTTTCTAACATTTTTCAAAATATCTTCTCTTTTCAACAGAAGAAAGAAACTCAAGACAGGTTATCAAGAAGTAAATGGTGCATCATTTTCATTTTTGTTGTGAACTGTCCGTTTAATGTCCAAAATATCAGATAGTCTTAGATTTTTTTATTTCATTAGATTTTTAGTTAGTTTATTTAGGTTAACATATAGATAAGCCCCGCCCCTTATATTCAAATGAGCCAATGGCAGTCGAGTATCAGTTATAAGGGGACCAGGATTCTGATATCTTTAGATGTTGGCACCATTATAAACTGTAAGATTTTGTTTTGATGCCATTTATGTGGCAAAAAATGTTCAAATGATGTGCATGGGGTACTTGTAACAATAATCGTAAATTCCATTTCATAAATCCAAACAGGTCAACTTAAAGGGTCATAAAACCCTCCTCTTTCAGTTTAAGTCTACAAGAGTTTTATCAAAAGATGCTTCACGATTGGTGTGGAGCGCTGCGAGGAGTGGGCGTGGCCTACAGAGCAGGGTAGAAAGAGGCGAGAGAACAACTGGATATAGGCGATGTGTCTGAATGGTAGCAAACTCAACTGATAAAGGAGAAGTTTACCCAACAATGAAAATGTATTCACCCTTTATTGGTTCCAAACCTTTAAATTTGTTTTTTAAACACAACAGATAATTTGAAAAATTCTAAAAACTAATAAAAATTAATATGCACCAAACATTAATAGATTAATCTTTTGACAGCACTATTACATACATTGGTTATTTTTTCTTTATTCCGTCATTTTTAATACCCAAAAGACCCCTTGGCAAATTTTAACTAAAGAATTGAAGGACTTTTATTGTCTATCCATTGAGATTTATAGGGATTTTATGTAGTATTAAGTAATTAATTGACTTATCGAGTAATTTAATTACTTTTTAGACAAGATAATTAGTAAAATATTTATTTTAAATATAATTCTGATTTAAATATTATAATTACATCATTAAATGATGAGGTAATTTGTTACTTTCATGAAGTAACATACCAATCACTGGTTCTAAGATAAGTCTGAGAAATGCTGATTTTAGCTCTGCTAACATCATGAAGATTAAGCAAAACTATTATTATAATCATATTTACTATGCAGATAAATTAGATAGCAAGCACTAGATGTGTCTAGCCTGTATTAATATTTGACATGAACTGTTTCATAAACACATTGGCTTCAATGTTAGCACCTTGGATTAGCCCCGTAATAAACTGTGTATTGTGGGCATTCACCCACTCAAAATTGTTATCCAAAGAGTACAATCTACCAAAGTTCTTCCATAATACAACCTTTCATACTTGTGTATGTCATCTTCATAACCTTCACCTTCTTTCTGATTTAAGTGGTTCGTCGGTTTAAATCAGCTGAATTCTTGCTAAAAATGCAGTGATTTTATTGCCTCCTATCAGTAATTGTGATCGTGATGGAGCGACGGTGACGCATATGAACAAACAAATAAAAAAACAGAGCTCTTCAAAAAAACTTCAGTCAAAATCCCATCGATATTCATCACATTCTCAGACAGAACAAGTCTTTTTTTCTCGTCTCGGAGTGGTAATGAAACCAGAAGAAAGTGTAAAACAATCCGCCCACATCTTCAGCTCGCTGGTGTCAGTTTTCCTGCGCATCTCTCTTATTTATTAAGCCTCAGAACTTGTTTTTCTTGACCCACTTTCAAGTTTTTTGGATGTCAGAAAATCTCAAGACAAGAAGCGCAGCCATGTTTAATGTCTTCAGTTATCAGCACATTATTCATAAGGAGTGCAAAACGTGTTTGAAAATTCCCACAATGCAATGCTTTTTTTTTACATCAACTTTTTTATTGTTGCGTTGACATGTCAAATATTTACTGAGATTTTTCTGCTTTTAAATAATTAAGCGATGTTGCTTTTTATTTAGGTGCTCTCTATATTTGGTTTCTCAGTTCATCCTTGCTTGGTACATATTTAATGCAAAATGCAGAGTTAGTGTAAAATATCCGTGTTAATCTTGAAATAAATGCATGCTTGGGCTTAGTTTATTAGCACATGATTCCTGGAAATAAGTTTCAGCTGTCTGTTTTAATAAATCTAGAGATGGAGCGGTTTATTAGTGCCATCTCATTTGCATTTCTCAGCATATACATTTATAAATATATGGATGCAGGAATATTTTAGGTTCTAACAACTTTGCTGAGCCTTGTTGCCTCTTGTGGATGTTGGAAACTTTTTTGCTTAGCTTTAAAAAAAAATGTGTTAGCTTAATTAGTCGACTCTGTTTGTACTTGGATATACGTGATGATGAGCTAGTCACTAATTAGTGTTTGCCCAAAAAAAAAAAAATAAATAAAAAATCGATGTGTGTACCAAGACTGTGTTGTTCCAAGATATTAATGCATATATTATGTAAACTTTCATATTTTTTTTATGTCATATTTATCATTTAAACATATTATTATATATTATTATATTTTTTAAACAATGTTATTTATTATTAATATTTATCATATATATTTAAAAAATACTAGTAGTATTACAAAAAATAATAGTAATAAAGATAGTAAAAATAAAATTAATGATAAAAAACTAATAAATAAAAATAATATTAACACAAATTATCAATAATAATTTTACTTTATTAAAAATATATAAATATGAAATTTATTATTATTATTATTATTATTATTATTATTATTAACAATAATAAATATAAATAATATAATATATATTTATAATAATTTTTATTTATTTATTTAATTATCTATATTCTTAAGCATGAAAAAAAATAATACATTAATAATAATACTACTAATAATAATTATACAATTTTTAATTATACTTTATTATAAATAAATATTATCATTAATAATAATTAGAATAATAAATAGCCATTATTATTATTATCATTAATAAAGAATGAATATATTATTGCTATATTTAAAATTGGTTATATGTGAATCTGATATTTTATTAATGTATTTATTTCAAAAAGTATTTGATTGCTCATCCTCGGCCTCTGTTTATCGGCCTTTAGTGTGTTTATTTGTCAGCATAATGTTGGCTGGCGTCTGTTGGGAACTGGAAGGGATGTGTGTGTGTGTGTGTGTGTGTGTGTGTGTGTGTGTGTGTGTGTTATATATTTGAGTGTAAAACTCATCGGTGCCAGACATAACAGACTGACAGCCCTGTGAAAGTCAATGTGTTTCTCATTATCAGCAGATGCCTCTTTCTCGTCTGCTGGTTTGAGGTTGAGTCTCGACCGCTGAGAGATCAGGAAAAAAAACACTTCTCTGCTGTCTGTCATGTTTGTCAGTGAATCTGAAAAGAGCACAGGTCCAGATGAAGACTGGATCATTAGCAGAGGGATAACAGTTTTGGATGAGCATTCAGTTTGTCTGCAGGGTCTTAAAGAGCCCATATTATGGGTTTTTGAAAATTCCCCTCCATGTAGTGTGAAACACAGCTCGAAGTGAAGTGAAGTATCCAGCTAAGGCTTAAATCTGTAAGTGTACAGTGTTTAAAACTGTTGATTCATCTATAAAAGAGTCAACTCATAGTGCTTCAAACGAGTCGCCTTGATAACGAGTCATTAGGTGTTTCGCCATGACGTACTAACGAAACCAAGTTATTCATGTGCACGGGCAAACCCGGGAGATTTGAAACCTGCGGCCCCGCCCTCTTACACATTAAATTAATTTGAGCTCCTATTTTCTTTCTTTTTTTTTGTTTTTTTTTTAGGTGTTTAAATTATTTTTAGCTCTTTTTTAAATTATTTTTTTAGATATTTAAACAAATTTGAGCTCTTTATTATTTACATTTTTTTATATTTTTTTAGATGTTTAAATTAATTTTAGCTTTTATTTTTATTAGATTTTTTGTTTTTTAGATGTTTAAATTAATTTTAGTTCTTTATTATTTTTCATTTTTAATTTTTTTTAGATGTTTAAATTAATTTTAGCTCTTTATTATGATTATTATAATTTTTTAGATGTTTGAATCAATTTTAGCTCTTTATTTTTTCATTATTTTTTTTAGATGTATAAATTAATTTTAGCTCTAATTTTTTGTATGTTTTTTAGATGTTTAAATAAATATGTAGCTCTTTATTATTTTTTAACAAATATATATTTCTTTTTTAGATGATTAAATAAATTTTAGCTAAATATATTTTTTAAATTATTTTTTTATATAAGTTTAAATTGATTTTAGCTTTTTATTATTATTTTTATGTTTTTATTTTTAAGTGTTTAAATTAATTTAAGCCTTTTATTATTTTAGCATATATTTTCTTTTTTTAGATGTTGAATAATAATTTAATATTAGCACTTTATTTTAGTTTATTATTTTTTAAACACTTTCAACAAGTATAAGACAATTTTAATAACACAACCTGTGATAAATACACTTATTTGTAACTATATTTTGTACTCACTCATTTCTTCCTCTGTGAGGTATTAATGTAGCTGTCCATCATACTTTGCTTTGCTCTATCTAGAGATTAAACCGTATCTCTGGAAAGTACACACACACACACACACACACACACACACACACAATGCGCTCCCTCTGGATTGAGCGTGGTATCGCTGTAGTATCTATAGCAACCATGGCTCAATATGAAGCGATGGTGAGTGTGGAGAACATCATTACTCCAGCAAAAAGAGAGAAAGATCTCCATGTGTCTCCACTGAGAGATTCAACATCTCTGCAATATAATCAACTCTTCCGCCTTCAGCACCGCTCTATTGGAATTTACAGACCACTGCTGTATGTGTGTGTTTGATACTGTTTCACTTGCACTGCACATGTGCTGATCGTGAGAGAAAAAACCCCACGTGTCTCTCTGTGAATAATTTGTGTTTGGATTGTAGTGTAAGACATTGTTAGCACTGCATTTCTCATGCCAAAACAATCAAAAGTGGAGTTTTGAGAGTGATTGCTAGGGCATCGCATTGTGGCTGCTAAGTTATAAGTGGCTGAACATTGCTTGTTTATAAAGGTGAGGAAGTAATGCATTCTGGAGTTCAAAGTTAAGGCATCTTTACAGTGTCAGTAAGAATCTAGAAAGTATTTATAATTGTTTAATGGGTGAAATGTTGCCGGAAAATAAAACAGTCAATATACACTCACCGGCCACTTTATTAGGTACAACTTACTACTACAGGGTCTTAATCCTTCGTGGCAAGGATTCAACAAAGTACTGGAAATATTCCTCAGAGATTTTGGTCAATATTGACATGATATCACCACACAGTTGCTGTAGATTTATCGGCTGCACATCCATGATGTGAATCTCCCGTTCCACCACATCCCAAAGGTGCTCTATTGGATTGAGCTCTGGTGACTGTGGAGGCCATTTGAGTAGAGTGAACTCATTGTCATGTTCAAGAAAGCAGTCTGAGATGATTCACGCTTTATGACATGGTGCGTTATCCTGCTGGAAGTAGCCATCAGAAGATGAGTACACTGTGGTCATAAAGGGATGGACAACATCAACAATTCTCAGGTAGGCTGTGGCGATGACATGATGCTCAGCTGGTACTAATGGGCTCAGTGTCTGTCAAGAAAAAATCCCCCACACACCATTACACCACCACCAGCAGCAGCCTAAACTGTTGATACAAGGCAGGATGGATCCATACTTTCATGTTGTTGATGCCAAATTCTGACCCGACCATCTGAATGTGGCAGCAGAAATGGAGACTCATCAGAGCAGGCAACGTTTCTCCAATCTTCTATTGTCCAGTTTTGGTGAGCCTGTGTGAATTGTAGCCTCAGTTTCCTGTTCTTAGCTGGCAGGACTGGCACCCGGTGTGGTCTTCTGCTGCTGTAGCCCATCCGCCTCAAGGTTGGACGTGTTGTCAGATGCTCTTCTGCAGACCTTGGTTGTAATGAATGGCTATTTGATCCTTTATCAGCTGGAACTAGCCTGGCCATTCTCCTCTGACCTCTGGCATCAACAAGGCATTTGCGCCCACAGAACTACAACTGGATATTTTCTCTTTTTCAGACCATTCACTGTAAACCCTAGAGATGGTTGTGCGTGAAAATCCGATTAGATTAGCAGTTTCTGAAATATTCAGACCAGCCCGTCTTTCACCAACAACCATGCCACAATCAAAATGACTTAAATCCCCTTTCTTCCCCATTCTGATGATCGCTTTGAACTGCAGCAGATCATCTTGACCATGTCTACAGGCCTAAATGCATTGAGATGCTGCCATGTGATTGGCTGATTAAAAATTTGCGTTAACAAGCAGTTGGACAGGTGTACCTAATAAAGTGGCCGGTGAGTGAGTATTTAGCTATTTTGTACTTTAAAAAAACTGTCAAGTTAATATATGACTAATATTAGATCTGCTGTTGTTTATAAACTCCACTTTTGATAATTTACAATGAGGACTTTCTCATGTCACACTCAGTGTGTCACAATGTGTTGTAACCAAAGCTCATCAGTGCCCTTACTAGTGCCCGAGTTCATGCAAACAACCTAGGGAGCTAGGGTACCGATTGAGATGCAGCCAATGTCTTCAATACTCATCTGGTTGATTCAATTCACTAACCCTGAGTTTCTGCAGTAATAATAACAGTAATGTTCGTCTTAAGAACATAAGGGCCGGCGGATCAGGGTTTATGTTCTGTCGTCTCTTTAAAGCCAGTCTATTAACTGTTATCTCTCAACCAAATAGACCCTGTGAGATGTGAATCCCGTCCGGACGCCACATTAGGAAACGCGCTCTACTGTGATGAAACACATCGACATGGTTAGCAAGAGAACAAAGCGCAGAGGAAGAGGTGCTTTTTTAATTTTTATTTTTATTTTTTTTTAGCTCGGAGCAGCTCGACTTCAAATAAATTGAAAGCTCCTAAATGCTCTTTTATGGGAGCGTGATCTCTGGGTTCAGCCATCACCCCCAGAACAAACACTGAATTAATTGAAATCTTTCTGTGTAGGTTTTATACGAACAACATTAAAGGAATGTTCAGTAGATGAATGCAGAAAATCACTTGATTATGATTGTGTAATTATGTAATATGTATTTGACAATATGCTGCATGTAGTAATTGTTTTTATTAATTTAGCGTCTACATGTTCTAGCAACGTTTTAATGAAAGTGCCGAATTTATCAGTTTATTTGATTTTATCTGTCATTGATTTCATGTTATTTTTGTCGTTATTTGTGTATTGGTATTATGGGTGTCACGATCCTCCAAATCCTCGATTCGATTACATTTTCGATTCTAAAGGCACGATTTGATTCGATTTTCAATTATGAATAATTAATTAATGACCAATTAATTATTTGTAGCCTACCGTTTAAACTACCAGACCTGCATGGTCTTTGTTTTACCGATAAACAAATCATACGGTAAATGAATAAAGGCAAGATACACACATAATTACCACCTGTCAATCACTTTTTCTGTCGGGACTCGTGAATAGGCAGTGATCTGTGTCGTTATAATGGCGTCGGTAAAAAAGTTGCACAACCAACAGGAACCAGCCAACAGTATCTGAGGTGTTCGCTAAAATGACTAAGTACAAGTGAGTGAAAGATTGAAGCAGCCCTCTGATTGCCTGGACCTGCTGTCTGGAGCGCATATGGCTGTGTGCGTCTGCGTCTGTGTGGTCACGTGATGTGCATTTTCAGAGGTAGAGAGGAAGGAGGGCTGCTCAGAAATGCTACACGCCACTGTGGATGTCAAATCGTTGTCGTTCTAAAATGCCATTTAAAAACAAAGACAGTGTAAACAGGGCTTGAGTGTGTACTTTTCGCGAGAGGATTTGCAACGGAGGCAGGCGGAGGATCGCGATGCCGGTGTTGTCTATCGGACGAACCGTACGTAATACGTACATAGCAGAGCTTGCAAAACTGTGTTTTTTGTCGACAACACAAACGTCCAAAACGCTTACGAGGAGAGGAGAGGGTTTAAGTTCTGTCGACGGGTCTCCAGCTTCTGCAGTTTAACAAGCACTTCAACAAGCCTGTTTTTTCCCGCTTGGCAAGCCAAGCTGACGTGACATGGGGGCGTGGCAGCATCGACGATTCAATTTTTTGATTCGATAATCGAAATTGAGGATAAATTTCGATCGATTTCGATTAAAAATTAAAAATTCGATTAAAAATCGATTCAATTCGAATTTAATCGATTCGATTAAAAATTACAAATTTCGATTAAAAATCGAAATTCGGTCGATTTCGATTAAAAATTAAAAATCGAAATCGTGACACCCCTAATTGGTATACATTGCATAATTGTTTAAATTGCAACATCCTAATGCTATTTAGCACCTAAAGTGCTTTTTTTAAGTCGGTGGCATAGCAAAGTTATTTAATTTTAGCTGTTGTTGATTTGTCGTTATTTTCATCGTTACTTGTGTAATGGTATACTGCACATAGTAATTGTTTAATTTATTTATTGTTTATATTCTGGCAAGTGGCAACATCTTAATGAAAGTGTTATTCTTAAGTTGGTGGCGTAACAAAGTTATTTAATTTTAGTTGTTGTTGATTTGTCGTTATTTTTAACGTCACTTTCATAATGGTCCACAGCATATAGTAATTGTTTTCATTTATTTATTATCCTATATTCTGGCAACATCTTAATGAAAGTGCTTTTTAGGTTAGTGGCGTAGTAAAATTATTTAGTTTTAGCTGTTTTTTATTTGTCGTTATTTTTATTGTTACTTGCATAATGGTACACAGCATATAGTAATTGTTTTCATTTATTTATTGTCTATATATTCTGGCAACATCTTAATGAAAGTGCTTTTCTTTAGTCGGTGGCGTAGCAAAGTAATTTAATTTTAGCTGTTGTTGTTTTGTCGTTATTTTCATCTTGTATAATGGTATACAGCAAATGGTAATTGTTTAATTTATTTATTGTCTATATATTTTGACAACATCTTAATGAAAGTGCTATTCTTAAGTCAGTGGCATAGCAAAGTTATTTAATTTTAGCTGTTGTTGATTTGTCGTTGTTTTCATTGTTGATTGTATAATGGTACAGTATACTGCATATAGTAATTGTTTAATTTACTTATTTTCTATATATTCTGGCAACATCTTAATGAAAGTGCTATTTTTAGGTCGGTGGCGTAGCAAAGTTATTTAATTTTAGCTGTTGTTGATTTGTCATTTTTAGTTTTACTTTTGTAATGGTATACTGCATATAGTAATTGTTTAATTTATTTACTGTCTATATATTTTGACAACATCTTTATAAAAGTGTTATTCTTAAGTCGTTGGTGTAGCAAAGTTATTTAATTTTAGCTGTTGTTGATTTGTCGTTATTTTCCTCGTTATTTGTATAATAGTTTACTGCACATAGTCATTGTTTTCATTTATTTCACTTCTATATATTTTGGGAACATCCTACTGAAAGTGCTAATAAGTCGGAGATATAGAAAAGTTATTTAATTTTAGCTGTCATTGCTTTCATTTGCTTTATTTTTTTATTACTCGTTTAATAGTATACAACATTTACTTTTATAATGTTTTTTTTTTTTTTTTTACTTTTAAACAGCTACATCAAATATATTTGATAATATACAGCTTGAAGTATTTTTATTTATTTATTTAAAATCTGTATATTACGGCAACATCTTTTTAAAAGTTCAATCAATCAGTCTGTATAATCCATAAATTATTTAAATTTATTGAAAAAATGTTAATTTTATTTATGTATTTATTTATTTAAAGTATAATTTTACATGTATTAATTAATTAATTTTATTTATAATTTTTTATTCTATTTATTTATTAGTTTTTTATAAATGTATTTATTTATTTAAAGTTTATTATAATTATTATAATAATTATTATTTGTTTTTTATTTAATTTTATTAATATTATATAATAATAATAATAATAATAATAATAATAATAATAATAATAATAATAATAATAATAATTATTATTATTATTATTATTATTATTATTATTATTATTATTATTATATTTATCCTGATATGAACCGATTGAATGTCTAGTATAATACTGGGTGTCTGTTATCTGTCTACTCCAGAGAAACTCCTCTGCTCTCCTCTAGTGTGGAGTGTTTTCACTGGGCTTTGTGTGTAAGTAGATTGAGTTTAATCTTCTGAATTTGATTGTGTCTGTCGCTCGTCTTCATGTGGATGGATCTTTGGTTCTCTCTCTTTATCCATCCAACGAGACGCCGTTCATGTTGATGTTTCTCCGCATTCAAATAAAGCAGATGGAGTGTTTCTCTTCTGTCAGGTTTGCATGTTAAATGGCTCGTTCTCCAGAAACAGCTCAATCTGGGCGACTTTAAAAGCAATATTACTTTTGAGACACAAGCTGGGATGGCCATTAAAACCTGTCAAGTACCCAGAACTCGTCATGCACACAATTGAGCCATCAGAGCATTTTGATGACCTCTGAACAAGGACCTTTACACACACACTATAGATCTGCCACTGAAGACTTGCTGAATCTCACTCTCTTGCTGTGTTTGCTTTTATTAGTTTTTTTTCTATTTATGATGTCCATTCAGACGTTTTTTTAATTTTTTTATTTGCATAGATCTTGTATAGAACATGTTTATTTAAGGAAACCTATGACATTTAGAAAGGCACCAATAAAACAGTTATTTCTAATTTCTTATTTCTTAAATGAATAATATTGCTTTTTTGTTTTGTGTTTTTATTTTATTGTTGTTGTTGTTATTATTATTTTTATTATTATTATTATTATTATTATTATTATTATTATTATTATTATTATTGTTATTATTATTATTTAATGTTTTTAAATCGTTTTATTTTATTATTATTATTATGTAATGTTTTTATAGTTTTTATTTTATTGCTATTATCATTATTTTATGTTTTAATAGTTTTGTTATAATAAATTATTGTGAGCGTTATTATAATTATTACTATTATTATTATTATTATTATTATCATTATCATTATAATTATTAATATTATCGTTATTATTATTATGTTTTATAGTGTTTGTTTATTATTATTATTATTATTATTATTTTATTATTATTACTTTTTCATATTATTATTGTTTTTTTGTTTTTATATTATATTATTTTTATTGTATTATTATAGGCTTTTATATTATTCATTTATTTATTATTATAATTACTATTATTGTTATTATCATTAGTAGTAGTAGTATTGTCATTGTTGTTTTAGTAGCACGATTGCTGGTCAAGCCTCAGCTGGGTCAGTTGGCATTTCTGTGTGGAGTTTGCATGTTCTCCCCATGTTGTTGTGGGTTTCCCCTACAGTCCAAACACATGCGCTATAGGTGAGCTGAATAAGCTCAATTGGCCATAGTGTATGTGTGTGAGGGAGTATGTATGGGTGTTTCCCAGTGTTGGATTGTGGCTGGAAGGGCATCCGCTGTGTAAAACATATGCTGGATAAGTCGGCGGTTCATTCCGTTGTGGCGACCTGTCATTATTAAAGGGATTAAGCTGAAAAGAGAACGTATGAATGAATTATTATTATTATTATTATTATTATTATTATTATTATTATTATTATTATTATTATTATTATTAATTAATACACATCTTATTTCAATACAAATAAGTATTGTCTTTATTTATTTGTTGGCATTTGAAACCTAAATAATTTTTGTGTGTAGTTTCTAAACACTATAAACAGTGACGGCTGATATGAGGAACCGTATCATCTGCGCTGCTTCTCAAGGTCGTTTTATGCATTTATGCATTTATGTATTTTAAGGCTTTCGGAAAACTTTGCAGCGGATCAAGCTTATCTCAAGTCATTTTGGCATGTACTTCAAGGACGTACGCTTCTTCAAGGATGTTTTCTCATCTGTGTTGATTATTATAAACCATTGGAGAAAGCATGAAATAAAAAATAAATCATCCAGATGTGATGTTGCATATAGCCGGCCGGCATTCTGAGCATTTTTACTTCAGTGGGTTGTCTGTTTTCCCCTGAAGTAACACACCAGTAGGTTGATTCTTTTGCCATAGTTTTGGGTTTACACCTAAAATACCTAATAATGTGCATAATATTTTTCTACTTTTTTTGCAAGATACTAGTATTCAGCTTAATGTGCAGTGTTGAAGGCTTAACTGGGTTATTCTGTAAACTAGGCAAGGGTTAATTAAGTCAGTCATTGGTCAACAGTGGTTTGTTCTGCAGGCTGATGTTGGTCTTCATTAGCTCTGTGTTGTAGCTGCACACTTCCCGCAGCTTTGAATAAAGTCCAGCCACTGTCACTGACCTGTAAATGATGCATGCGCTGTTCCGGCACGTGTCACAGTTCGCCGTGTCCTGGCCTGTGCGATAGGAGAGCCTGCAGGACACAGAACAAAGCAAGAAATGTTTGATCTCAATATGACACTGAACACAGGACACAAGACAAGATACCAGAACACACAACAAAACCCAAACCTCATGAGCATAGGTGAGATTAGGAACGTAGATTGACCGGTAAATCGAGAGCTTTGCCTCTCGACTCAGCTCATTCTTTACCACAACAGACCGATACTGCAACTGCATTACTGCTGCCGCTGCACCAATCTGCCTGTCAATCTCACGCTCCATCCTTCCCTCTTTCATGCACAAAACCCCAAGATACATTACATTTTACATTTAGTCATTTAGCAGACGCTTTTATCCAAAGGGACTTACAAATAAGGACAAGGAAGCAATTTACACAACTATATGAGCAACAATGAATAGGTGCTGTTGGCAAGTTTCAGGTCTGTAACGTCTAAGAAGGAAAGCATTAGTAAATTATTATTTTTTGAGTACAGTTAGTGGTATATCTAGAGGCAATTGCAGATTAGGAAGGAAAGTGGAGACTAAATAGTTGAGTTTTTAGTCGTTTCTTGAAGACAGCGAGTGACTCTGCCGTTCTGATGCAGTTAGGGAGTTCATTCCACCAAATGGGCAGATTGAATGCGAGAGTTCAGGAAAGTGATTGCTTCCCTCTTTGGGATGGAACCACGAGGCGACGTTCATTCACAGAACGCAAGTTTCTGGAGGGCACATAGATCTGCAGAAGTGAGAGCAGATAAGACGGAGCAAAGCCAGAAGTTGCTTTGTAAGCAAACATCAGAGCTTTGAATTTGATGCGAGCAGCAACTGGCAGCCAGTGCAAACGGATGAGCAGCGGAGTGACATGTGCTCTTTTAGGCAAGGCAAGGCAAGGCAAGGCAAGTTTATTTATATAGCACATTTCATACACAGTGGCAATTCAAAGTGCTTTACATAAACAGTAATAAAAGACAAGTTTAGGAACATAAAATGCAGACAATAAAAATTATTAAAAACCGATAAAAACAAATTAAAATGAGTTAAAATAGGTTGTAAAAGAATGAAAAAGAAAATGAAAAACATAATAGTGCAATCTGTCGGACGTAGCACAGTGCTCATACAATAAAGACACAGCTAAACAGATGTGTTTTCAGTCTTGATTTGAATGTGCCTAATGTTGGAGCGCATCTGATCATTTCTGGAAGCTGATTCCAGCAGCGAGGAGCATAGTGGCTGAAGGCAGATTCTCCCTGCTTTGACTGAACTCTTGGAATTTCTAGTTTATATGATCCTAATGATCTGAGTGATCTGTTGGGTTTGTATTCAGTGAGCCTTTAGGTTCATTAAAGGCCACTCGTGCTGCTGCGTTCTGAAGCAGCTGAAGAGACTTGATAAAGTTAGCTGGAAGCCCCGCTAGTAGAGAGATGCAATAGTCCAGTCTGGAGAGAACAAGAGCTTGAACAAGGAGTTGAGCTGCATGTTCAGATAAGAAGGGTCGGACCTTTCTGATGTTATAGAGTGCGAATCTGCACGATCGAGCTGTTCTAGAAATGTGGTCAGAGAAGTTTAGTTTAGGGGTGTATCTAATGTATAGATGCATGAACTCCTACACCTGGGGTAAGGACTTCCCTTAAACCTGGAGATGGCAAACCACCTTTTTCCAGTGGAGCACCATGACCTCGGACTTGGAGGTGCTGATTCTCTCGGCAGCAAACCGCCCCAGTGCATGCTGAAGGCCTATGTTCGATGAAGCCAACAGAACAACATCGTCTGCAAATAACAGATGAGATCCTGTGGTCCCCAAACCGGACCCCCACAGAGTTCATCAAGTCACTCAAATCAATGTTGTGCTGTACTCAATCAGCATTAAGTGACTACAGGTTTTAAAATTCACACAAAAGAGAGGGTGCCTTAACCTTTGCACAGCCTATTTTTCAGTTTCAATGTAATTTCACACATATCAATACTGCTACACTACGTATTTCTGTCTGAAAAGCATGACATTGTCTAGCTTTATTTAGAAACCGAATGGCATTTCGCTGTGATCTTCCCTTATAAAGACAGAGCACACTATTATGGAGCCACAGAGGGGTGTCAAAATTTTTGCCTCTTGTATCTGAGATCTTGTCCTTTCGATCAAGACCCAAAGCTCTTGAGCATAGGTGAGAGCAGGAACGTAGATTGACCGGTAAATTGAGAGCTTTGCCTTTTGGCTCAAAAAGGATGTCAAAATTTTTGCATAAAACTAGATATAGTATGTATATATATTAGGGGTGTAACGATTTATCGTTGTACGATTTATTGCGATGCAAAAATGTCACAATATGCATCGTGGCGTTATGACGGTTTGATTACGATATGACGTCCGTTTTCTCTTATTAGTTGAGCTGTTTGCACGTGAGCTACGTTCCACCTGCTGTCGCACGTAAGTTCAGATTGCAGCAGCAGTAATGTTAGCAGACCAAGAGGAGTGGAGCTGAAAAAGAAGATGGCCCATCCTCTCAAAATCAGACGTCTTGCAACATTTCGGTTGTACAGTCATCGCTTTAGACTCGTCCACTTTTTGACACGCATACTGGGTCAAACATCCTAAGTTTTAAAGTCTTCACAGTGATTTACATACTTTGCACAGCGACATGAATACCTCCTAATGGGGTTGAAAGAGTCACATACTGTATTTATAAGGTACAATTCACCCTAAAATATCATTCTGTCTTCATATAATGTTCCTGCCGCAAAATCACACATGACGTGAGCTGACCGAGAGTTGTTACTACAGAGGGCGGACTTTGATAGACGCGCGCTTATGGCAAGCCGTTTTAGCATTTAAACCTTTGTTCTGACTATCCATAAATATATTTAGAGACATCTCTAATTATATTTTGACTAGTCATAATTATAATTCGACTAGTCAGAATGACAATTAGAGATATCTGCAATTACAATTGTACTAGTACGAAATCAGATTGGAGATATCTGCAAATATATTATGACTAGTCATATTCCTCCATTGACTTCCATTGAAAAATATTTGCAGATATCTCTAAATGAGTTTTGACTATAGTCACAATTGTAATTACAGATATTTCTAAATGAATTTAATTAAATATGAATTAAATACCTGGAAATGTTAATTTTTTTTTTGCACACACAAAAAGCGCAAGTGAACAAGCAAAGCCTTAAGCTCCTACTGTTAAATTCAATTGAATAGAAAGCTTATTTTTTTTGCACCTTTACTTAAATTGTTCCTTAATTTTGTCTCTTTCATTTCAATAATATTTTTAAGAAGTTTTTAAATTGTTTTATTTTCCAGAGACAGGCCTGTTTCATTTATTTTCTTAAAGAAGGTTCAGTTTAACAAGTTGAAACAAGAAATACATAAAAATTTTTTTACTTGGTAAAATTTGCATTTTAGTTTAATTTTCAATTTTTATTCCAAATATCGTGATACATATCGAATCGTGAACATTATAGCGTGATACACATCGTATCGTGAGCTGAGTGTATCGTTACACCCCTAATATATATTGTAGATACATATACAAACACTCCACGGACTGACGTTAACACTGCATTATATTGGATTCTGCATTAGGTTGTGGCCACAATAGCCATGATGGTGGTGTGCTTTTGACCTTCATTACTGTATATAGTGTTCAGGAGCAGGATTTGACCTTGCCGATACGCACATGTGTTTGTTGTACATGTGTTTAGTATGTTGACGGAAGCCTGCGGCCTGCAGATGAACATGAGATCTGATCTGACAGCAGAGATCATGAATGACCAGCGGACACTCCACCGCCGGCATCACTCCTTCATAAAGTCCTCTGGCTTCAACATCCAATCATCTCTGCTGGAGACTGGCTTAATGCCCACCTAAAATAGACCACCAGACCAAACAAGAGGCTGAGCTCAGAGCTTTCTTCCCTTCACTTCTTTTGACCCTTTCCACATTTCCGTGTTTCTCAGCTGCAGAAGTCGTCATAGTTTGGCAAACTTAGAGCGCAGTGAATACAGCAAATCATATTTTTGCAATCCTATTTACTGAAATAATAAAAGAAAAACTCCATGATGGTGTTATCAAGACTTAAAAAAAGGATAGAATTAGCATGAGACTGATGACGGCAGCCTGAAGAGAGAATAATATCAAGTTTACTGTCCTGTCCCCCATAGATGCTACATTACAAGCTTCTCGCATAATTGATAATTTGGGATTTGGCGTTTGATGCAAAAATAATATAATACATACATAAATACATATACATGTACATCTTTTTTTTTTAATTAAAAATATTTTTAAGACATTTTTAATGTAAATATGTGGTTTCTTATTTGTCTTTAATTTAATTTCAGTTTTTAATGTTGATTTGTAAAAGTATAAATATATACATAATATTTGTTAATCTTTATTTTCTATTTAATGTTGATCATAAAAGTATAAAAGAAGAATTTTTAATATATTTTTAAATATATATATATATATATATATATATATATATATATATATATATATATATATATATATATATATATATTCTTTATTGCCATGTTAATATTTGTTAATGTTTTATTTTCTATTTTTAATGTTGATTATAAAAGTAAAAATAAAAATGTTTATACATTTTTAAATACTTATAATACTTATTTACATTTTAATATTTGTTATTGTCTATTTTATATATGTATTGTGGATTGTAAAAGTATAATCTTTTATATATTTGTAAGTATTCATAATACTTATTGATATGTCAATGTTTTTAATGTCTTTTTTATTTTAATGGTGATTATAAAAGTATAAATAAGTATTTCTTATATATCTGTAAATATTTGTAACACTTATTGCTATTTTAATATTTGTTGACATCTTTATTTTCTATTTTTAATGTTGATTATAAGTATAAATATTCATATTTATACTGTGAAATTGTTGATTTTAAAAGTGTGTGCGCGCAAGTGTGTGTGCTCAAGTGTGTTTGTGTGTGTGTGTGTGTTTGTGTGCGTGTGTGTGCGAGTGTGTGTGTGCGTTCGTTCATGCGTGCGTGTGTATGTTAATTACAATAAATTTAATTTTTATTATTTTTATATATTATATTTATAATATATATAATTTTTGTATTTTGCAGTATATTGATTCAAATGACTAAAATGTAAATGAAATAATGACTTTGATAAACTGCAGAGGTCAATTTTCCACATCTAAAGCTGAAAAATCAGAAGTTGAGGTCCCATAATACAATTAATAACTGTAAATAGACAGAAAACTCTTGGAAATCATTTTTTTTACACTGTAAAATCAAGAAGTACCATTAATGTACTGAAATTAGTTCCATTTGATTTACATTTTTTTTACTCAAGGCCCCCAGAATTTCCGATTAAAAGTTTTCATTAAAAGTTTTTGTGATCACCTCCCCCTTTTTGTTTAATTCTAATAATTATTTTCAATTAAATCTATAAATTCAGCACAGCTTCAGCAATAATCTGAAGACGTTTCAGCAGCTCAGAAACCATCGGTCAACTCGTATTCAAGCAGTGAGAGAAACTGAGCAAACCTCTAGTGCAGGAATGTCCATACTTGGTCCTTGAGGGCCGGTGTACTGCGGATTTTAGCTCAAACTTGCCTCAACACACCTTCTAGAAAGCTTAGTAAGAGCGTGATTAGCTAGCTCAGGTGTGTCTTTTTGGGGTTGGAACTAAACTTTGCTGGACACCGGCCCTCCAGGATTGAGTTTGAACACCCCTGCTCTAGAGCGTGATGCTTAAGTGACTATAATGAGATTACAGCATTCCAGTATTCTGCATAATTTATTCAGCATTGCAATTAGAGTTGAGTGACACGGTGGCTCAGTAGTTAGTCAGTTGTCATTTCAGTGTGGAGTTTGCATGTTCTCCCCGTGTTGGTGTGGGTTTCCTCCGGGTGCTCTGGTTTCCCTCACAGTCCAAACATGTATGCCATGGGTGAATTAAATAAACTGAATTGACCATAGTGTATGGGTGTTTCCTAGTACTGGGTTGCAGCTGGAAGCTTTTCTGTTGAGTATGCCGTAATAGTTGGCGGTTCATTCCACTGTATCGCCTCTGATATATCAGCGACTAAGCTAAAGGAAAATGAATGAATGAAAATAAAGCTTCATGCTATAGGACAAAGTGTAATCGGGAATGAGTTGAACTCTGAAGGCCGTTCCTCCATTGTTGGCTGCTGTTTAATAATTAGAGTCTGTCATTGAAGCCATTGCTGAGCTGTCAGGATGAAGGCGACCCATCGAGCCCTCCATGTGTCCTGTAACGGAACGATCGATAACTCTGATGAGGCGTGCTGTCATATCTGTCTGTCTCTCCCGTCCTGTCGATCTGTTTCTCCTCTCAATGCCTCTCATTACTGGAATATTCCGGGTTGAACACAAGTTAAGCTGTATTGACATCAGCTCTGGCATCATGTTGATTAGTACAGAAAATCAATGGGACTCGTACTGCAGTTTGCTAAAGTAAACACTGAAGTCTCTGCGCATGACTTGGTGACTAGGCTTTTATTGTAAGTGTTCGTGGTTTTATATTTGTGCACAGATATTTTGAGTCTGGTGTTTTACTTTCAATTGTCAAATCAGTCTTTTAATTGTTGTTTTATGCACTGATGTAATAATGCTTGTTTAAGTATGAATGTTTTTTTTTAGGGAAATTAGGAATGGATGAACAGATAGGAATAGTTCTCCCCTTAGGAGAATAAAGTTTTAAATAAATATTCGAGAATACATCAGTAATAAATGGAAAAGGAAAAGTGGACGAATGAAAAACAATCAAAATGATTGATTTAAAGACAGAAAGAAAGACAGAATGTAACTGAAAGTGAAAGAAAAAATTAAGTGAAGGAAAAGGCGAGATAAATAGACAAAAATATGGAAATTAAATTGAAAAGGAAGGAAAAGAAAACAAATTACAGAAAAAGAAAGAAAAATAAACAAATAGAGAGAGGAAATAAAGAAATGGAAACAAAAAATGAAGAAAAAAATTTAAGTGAAAAGAAAGAAAATAAATAAGGAGAAATGTAGATGAAATTGAAAAAAAAAAACATGGAAATTAAAGTCAAAGTGAGTGAAATAAAAGAAAAAAGATAAAGAAATAAAAGCAAATGAAAGTGAAAAAATAAAATAAAAAATAAATAAATACAAATGGAAGTCAAAGTTTTAAAAAAAGAAAGAAATAAATGCTAATAAATACATGAAAAAGTGAAGGAAAAATTAAATGAAAAACGATAATGAAAGTGAAAAAAATTTGAAAAGTGAAAGAGAAAAGAAAAAGAAAATTAAACTGAAAAAGAAAGAAAGAAATTAAGAAAGAAAGAAGGAAAGAAAGAAGGAAATGTAAGTGAAAGCTAAATATTATTGAAAATGAAAAAGAAATGGAATTGGAAGTGAAAGAAAAGAAAAAAGAATTGAAAAGAAAAAGGAAAGAAAAAAATGCAAGTGAATGTGATAGAGAGAAAAAAGGAAGTAAAGAGATAGAAAAGAAAGAGAGACAGAAATAAAAAAGAAAGACATTTGAATTGATAAAGAAAGAGATGTATTTCATGTATAATCAATATAGGGAAATTAATTGAAGGAAAGAAAGATTAAAATAGAAAGATGAACGGAAATAGGAAATGAAAAAAGAAAATTAAAATCTATGAAAACAAAAGAGAACAGAGAAATAAATTAAAATGTTATGTAATGTGCATTTATCGTGTATGGCCATACATCCAAAGCGCTTCGCAATCATGAGGGGGTCTCTCCACTCCACCACCAGTGTGAAGCATCCACTTGGATGATGCGACGGCAGCCACAGGACAACGGCACTAGTGCACTCACCACACACCAGAGAGACAGTAATAGAGGCAATTCAGTGGATGGGGATGATTGGGAGGCCATGATGGTTAAGGGCCGATGGTGGAAATTTGGCCAGGACATCGAGGTTATACACCCACTCTTTTACGAGAAGTGCCATGGAGTGCAATGACCACAGAGAGTCTTTCTCATCCAAAAGACGGCACCCACTGACAGTATCGTGTCCCCTTCACTTTACTAGGGCATTAGGACTCCGCACTAACCGCACTAACACCACTTCCAACAGCAATCTAGTTTTCCCATGTGGTCTCCCATCCAGGTACTGATAAGGCTCAGCCCTGGTTAGCTTCCGTGACTAACTGGTTTCGGGCTGCAGAAAGCATATGGCTGTGGTGATGATACAAACCAAAGGAATGAACAAGAGAAAACATGAAAAGTGTGTGTGTGTGTGTGTGTGTGTGTGTGTGTGTGTGTGTGTGTGTGTGTGTGTGTGTGTGTGTGTGTGTGTGTGTTTAAAGTGAGTGTTCAGATGGATGTTTAGTGTGAACTGTCCCGACTCTCAGTGACTCAGAGCAGCTCCTCTAATGTCCCGCTGTCAGAGATCGGCCCACTCGAACATTACTGCCTGCTCAAAAGGTCAAACTGCTGGAGAAACAGCGGCCCACCGACCAACGGTTCCCCTAATGAGAGCATGTGAAGAGCTGTTTGCTGATGCGTGGGGTTTATCTCAGGACTAATGGGGACAGTGATTTATAGTGCTGTTTCTGGAGCTTTCCGGGCCCGGACTGGAGAAACAAGACTCCAGTGATCAGAACTAACTGCTGTAGAGATGCCTACGATTCCTTGATGATTGGTTAGATTCATCTTATTGATGACTGATTAAAGATCTTGTGAAGTGCTCTAAAATGGGCTTTGTTTTTGCTTGATGTTTGACGTAATCTCGACTGAAACTAAAAGCGAGAAAAAGAAAAAAATTGTAAAGAAAAAATTAGATATAGAATGAAAGAAAAAGAAATGAAAGTGAACTAATGTAGAGACACAGATGATTCATTGATGATCGAGTTATTTTGATGATCTTTTCATCTTATTGATGAGCGATTAACGGACCCGTGAAGTTTTTTTTTATCATCTCAACTGAAGCATCAAGCGACAAGAGAGAAAAACAGATATAACAAGAAAAGTAAAAAAATAGAAATTAAAAAGGAAAATAAGAACAAGAGTGAAAAAAAGAAAAGAAAATGTAAATGGAAGTAAAAAGAAAGTGAAAGAAAAAAGAAATCGAGAAAATGAAAGATATAAAGAGAAAATGACATTTAAAGTAAAAATGAAAAAGAAACAAGAAAAGAAAATTTAAATTGAAGTAAAAAGGAAAAAGCGAATGAAAGATGAAAATGAAATTGAAATTGAAAAGAAAAATGTCAATGAAAGTAAAAAAGAAAGAAAAAGAGAAAAATATAAAGAGAAAACGAAAGAAAACCAAATAAAAAAGAAAATGAGAAAAAAGAAATAAAGGAAAATGTAAGTAAAAGTGAAGTACTGTAGACATGCTGATGATTGAGTTATTTTAAACATGCATTAGTTAATAATGCATGAATATAATAATAATAATAATAATAATATTAATAATAATAATAATAATAATAATAAAATAAAAGATTATTATTAATTTCAGAGCTGAATATAAAAAGAAAATGATTAAATGATTACAAAATGAATTGAACATGCTTGAGTTTAATAGTAATAATAATAATAATTATATATATATATATATATATATATATATATATATATATATATATATATATATATATATATATATATATATATGCTGGATAACTTTTTCAGATAATTATATGAAAATGCTTGTGGAAAAAAGGAAGTAAAAATCAAAGGATGAAAACAGAAATAATTAAAAAAAAAACCTGAAAGGAAAAAATTGTTAAACAAGTTTGTAGAAAAATAATCAAAAATGATCAAAGAATGAATCAAAGTGAAAGGATGTATAAGTGCAAAAGAAAGAAAGAAAGAAAAATAATGAATCAGAAAATGGAATCAGGTGGAATAAATCATAAAGAAATATATACATTAGGAAAAAAGAAGACTTAAAGAAATAAGGATGAGAAAAAAGAAAAAGTGAATGAAAGAATTGAAGAATAAATGCGAAAAAAAAAACCTTGGAAAAAAAAAAACTTGAAAAAAAAAAGAATGAATCAAAGAATAAACCAAAAAGAAAAAGAAAGTAAAAAATTACAGAAATAATGAACCGGAAAGAAAGAGAAAGTATTAGAAAGAAAGTAAACGGAAAAAACAAAGAAAAAAGAATGAAGAATCAGAAAGAATGCAAGAGGATCTGAAAGAATCAGAAATAATGACATAACGAATCAGCTGTAATGATTCACACAGGGCGTCAGCATCAACGCTTTAATTCACTTTTAATTGGTGTTGTCAGACATTGCTGAACACTGCAGAAGTTGGGAGTTTCTCAACTTTTGAAGCACCAATGGACGGGTCAGCCAATCAAAAGCCTTCATGCCCCATCAATTGCGGACTAATTTCATTGGCTGACACTGCTATGACAATAGCGATTGCCCCAACTTCAGAAACGCCCTCTGTCAAGCGTTGACGCTGAAGCCCTGAGTGAATCGGGTGTAAGACAGAAAAAGAAAGACAGAAAAAAGAGAAAGAAAGAATAAGAATGGCATAACAAATCAGCAGTGATAGGAAAAATAGAAAGAGAGAACAAATAAAAGTAAAACAACTAGAAATAATGCAAGATCATCTGAAAGAATAAGAAAGAATGACATAATCAGAAAGATTCAGAAGCAAGAATCAGAAAGAAAATAACTCACGTGGTTCATTTCTTTATGCGCATTTAAGTATACCACTAATAACACACTAACAAAAACAATCTACTCTCAAGAACACGCATAGAAATGCAAAAAAAAAATAAATAAATAAATGATTATTAAAGAAAAAACCTTTGCATTTGTATCCCACTCTTACAGTAAAGAAAGTGATCTGCTCTCATGAACAAACGTTTTCCCAATTGAACTTTGATACTAGTCATTACTTTTAATCCTGAAATGGTTCTATTATATTTGAACACAATCCCGCTAGCTTTTTTACTAGCCTATGTGTCTGACAATGAGCCACTAAAGCCATTGCACACCGCATTATGAACAATAATCAATCAATCAATTGATCATCAGTTTCAGTGAATATGACTGACTGAATATGTGGACTCTGCTGTACTGAGCCCTGTGGAGCAGCTGGCACACTGCAGGATTTAATGTGCTGGAATGTGGGGAGGAACTCAATTATGTCGGATCCCGAAAGAGAGCGGAGACGTTTGGGGACATGAGTTGAATTCTCCTACAAAGGCAAGCCGGAGTTATTGTGCGGCATATTTGTGCAGATTGCAGTGATTAGCATTTAAAGAGATGCACGGAGAAACACTCACTGTCAGAAGTAATTATTTTCAAAGCTTCAGGTGACAAATATGTGGCCACTCGTTTTTAGTGTGGGGTGACGGCTTCTGCGTTCCAACCATTATTTAGCTCAGAAAATGATCATTTGTTCTAGGCAGCTCATATTTCTGGAAGGCCTGCTTATGATTATATGTAGATGTTGCAACGTTGTAGATGTGTTGTGTTACTTTGCATTATGTTATGTGATGTTGCGTTGTTATGTACACTACGTGGCAAAAGTCTTGTCGTCGATCCCAGTTGCAAGAGCAGCAAATAATAACTTGACTTCTAGTTGATAATTTGAAAAAGTAGTAGTAGGTCGATATTTCTGATGAATCATCTTATGAACTGCATCCCAATCATCACACATACTGCTGACGACCTATTGGAACCTGCATGGACCCAAGATTCTCACAGAAATCAGTCAATTTTGGCGAAGGAAAAAATATGGTTTAGGTTTACATTCAGTATGGGGGCGTGCGAGAGATCTGCAGAGTGGATGAACATCAACAGCCTGAGGTATCAAGACATTTGTGCTGCCATTACAGTACATTACAAACCAGAGGAGAGGGACAATTCTCCAGCAGGATAGCGCTCCTTCTCATACTTCAGCCTTCACATCAAAGTTCCTGAAAGCAAAGAAGGTCAAGGTGCTCCAGGATTGGCCAGCCCAGTCACCAGAAATGAATGTTATTGAGCATGTCTGGGGTAAGATGGAGGAGGAGGCATTGAAGATGAATCCAAAGAGTCTTGATGAACTCTGGGAGTCCTGCGGGAACTCTTTCTTTGCCATTCCAGATGACTTTATTAATCAAAATTATTGATTAATTATTATTAAGCAAAGTCAGACCTTACTGTCCTAATGAAATAATTGAAAATCAAGGCATGATCATATTTTATTGTGGTAAAATCAGCGTAATCTAGAGGCCTTTGCCTTTCATATAAGCCACTTCTGATACCAAATGATTAACTAAAAGTTATTATTTTTGTTCCTAAAACTTGGATAGGCGACAAGACTTTTTAATGTGTATATTTACTACATGTATTGTAAATTGTATATTCATGTAAATTCTACATGAATGCATGAATCAAAAAAGAATCAGAAAGAATTAATCAAAAGAAAGAAAATAAATAAAGGAAAATTATGAATGCATAAATCAAAGAATGAATCAGAAAAAATTCTATAAATGTATTATAAAAATGAATAAAAAACAATGAATAAAAAAAAGTCAGAAAAACATAAATAAATAATCTAAAAGAATCAGAAATAGTAAAGAAAAAATATTAAGCGAATCAAAAAATGATTTAGAAAACAGAATCAGAAAGAATTTAAAAGAATCAGAAAGAAATTGAAATAGTAAATTAAGGAAATACAGAATATGAGTACAGAATCAGAAATAATCTAAAAGAATCAGAAAGAAAAATAGTAAATGAATCAAAGAATGAATCACAAACAGAGTCAGAAAGAATTTAAAAGAATCAGAAAAAAATAGTAAATGAATCAAAGAAGGAATCGGAAAACAGAATGATAAGTAGTTTAAAAGAATCAGAAAGAAAGAAAAATAGGAAATGAATCAAAGAAGGAATCGGAAAACAGAATGATAAGTAGTTTAAAAGAATCAGAAAGAAAGAAAAATAGGAAATGAATCAAAGAAGGAATCGGAAAACAGAATGATAAGTAGTTTAAAAGAATCAGAAAGAAAGAAAAATAGGAAATAAATCAAAGAATGAATCGGAATACAAAATCAGAAAGAGTTTACAAGAATCAGAAAGAAAAATAGTAAATTAATGAAAAACAAAATCAGAATACAGAATCAGAAAGAATTCAAAAGAATCAGAAAGAAAAATAATAAATCAATCAAAGAATAATTCAGAATACAATATCAGAAAGAATGAAAAATGGTAAATGAATCAAAGAACAAATCGAAATACAGAATCAGAAAGAATTCAAAAGAATCAGAAAGTGATAAAAATAGTAAATTAATGAAAGAATGAATCACAAAAAAGAATCAGAAAAAACAATAGTAAAGGAATCAAATAATGAATCACAATACAGAATCACAAATAATTCAAAAGAATCATAAAGAAAAATAGTAAACGAATTAAAAAATGAATTAGAATACAGAATTAAAAAGAATTCAAAAGAATCAGAAGAAAAGAGTAAATGAATCAAAGAATGAATCAGCATACAGAATCAGAATAAATTTCAAAGAGTCAGTTTAGAATCATCTAATTTAGTATTTATTATGTACAAACAATTCCTGTTTATTTTATGTCTTATACTGCCTAATTTATCATGTTTTAAAGCAAGTCTTTTTGTTTTTGATCATTCACTTATTCATGGCACACATTTGCCTGTGATTCATGCAGTTTAGATACACAACTGCTAGCATTCCTTTTGATTCTGTAGCATATTTTTAGTCAGACGCCTCTGTGCATTTTTGAATGTGTTGGAAGAGACTACTACATCATGCCAGCGGTAATGTAACAGATGTAATTATGAATACATTCACCTGCGTCCTCCAGTCACACAGTCTTTTGTCACAGGAATGACACTTCTGAGTGTGTGGAATGAGACTAATGTTGCGTATCCACACAGACGTTAACCGTTTCTGCACTCAATGCTTTTTTTAGGGGGAGCTGGGGAATTGAAAACTCCTCGCACTACTTCGAGAATACATTAAAATATTACTTTATATCTAAAAAAAAGCGCCTCTAAGGTGTTTGCGGAAGTAATGTTACACGATTCCTCATATTTTGTGAGCCGTTAGACACTTAAATAAGGGCTGAGACTTGACCAATTCTCAATTTAATTATTGATGCATCAGCGAATGCGTTTACCTTATGCAAACTATGTTGTTTTGCTCAGCCTGTGGTGTATTGTCCCAGGATTCTCTGAGTTTGTGGTTGAGCGGATCTCTAATCATCCTCACGATGATGATGATGATGATGTTGTCAAGTCTTCTGATCATCCTCTGGATCAGTTGTTTATCAAACTCTCTTGCTGTGTGACCTTAATTGTGCTTCAAATATATACAGTAGACGTGCAGGTAATTAATGCTGTTTTTAATCACTATACTGGCAGGGTTCCACTGTTTGCATCTCCAGGGAAATATGTGGATGAATATGCAAGGGATTGAGCAGAATTTAACCTTACGATAGTCTCAAACATTAGATTGAGTCTCGTAATATTCCAGCGTTTCTCCAAACTGCAGACCTCACAAGGGGCTCACTTAATGTTGTATAGTTTTGCATGTAAATGCTGAAATAATCAGTGCGTTACGCTTAGCTGGGTGGGAGAAAGCCAAATGTGCTGAATATCCTAAAGTGAGACTTCAGGCTGATTTGCATGATGTCCTGCTGTGGGAACGAGCTGCTTTGTCATTGATTGACTCTGACTGTAAATACTCCACTGTTACGCGTGCAAACAATGATTTAATATCATCTCTTCAGCCTTTTTCTTTCTGCTTCCAGACTTGCTTCGTATTCTACGTTTGATCTTTTTCTTCTCTTTAAAAAGGGTTCGTCATTGCTTAATGTTCCTGCCCCGATTTGGAGCCGATTCAATTGTTAGATTAAAGAGGTGCTCTTGAAAGTAGAAGGCTTTTGGCATCACTAAACGAGCGGTATTTAGAGGGCCTCTAGCAAATTTCTTATGTTGAGTCCAAGGTGATAAAAGTCAATATAAAAAAAAGAGCACCGGTCTTAAAGTCTTGCTAACCAACCAAAGAAGCACTTATCAATCCTAATTAGACCTAGTATTGCAGTCTGATTGAGAGCCAAGCAGTATGTGGGACTGTGTATTCTTGGTTTAAATAGGTGTTTTTGTCTCGTGCACGAATGCAACAGAGTAGCAAGGCGTTCCACCTTTTGGGTAACTTTCTGAACTATGTACATTATGGTGTGTTGGTGCTTCTGCTTGGTGCAATCATGTTCTCAAAGATCAACTAGTGTAGCCATCTTTATCTGATCAGGGGTCTGTACTAGAGATCTGCGCAGGACTAAATTTTGAATCCCACTCCTGCCCGCACCCGCCAGGTTTTAGGCCGAACCCGACCGCTCCCGCTTACATTCAGCAATTGTTGTCCCGCTGCCCGAGATGCCCTGTTTTCTACCCGCCGCACCCGATCCCGCTAAAGAGCAGGGGGGAGAACAAAACCGAAAACCAACCAGCTATACAGAGTCCAGACAGCCTATAAGAAGCTGTCTGTATAAACACACCATTGACAAAACGGGTTGGAGATATTCAATGGAGAATGCTCCATGGTATTGTTCCTGTAAATGCTAAACTAAACTAAAACAATTTCAAAATATAGAAACTAATATAAACTAGTACATCTGCCTCTAAAAACTGATTAAAACTAACTGAATTTGAAAACAAAAAGCCAAAATGAAATAAAAACTAAAATTATTGAAAAAATCCCAAACTTTTATAACATTGCATGGGACTGAAGCAATGCTGAAATACTTTCTTGCATCTTTTATATACATACAATATATACATATTTAGGGCAACTTCAAAAAGAATATAAATGCAATGAGTTGCAGATATTTGGGAGAACCTGTGGGGAAATGCAATTCTGCAGGCAATGTTCAGTTCTAATGAAAACAGTACTGCCCTTAAAGACTTGCTTATCAATTATACACACACTTAATCATCTTAATTAAACTTTTATACAAGTATAGCTGTTAAAATGGTTCATTTATATTATTTATAAATCTTAACAGCCAAAGTAATGTCTCATTAGTTCAACTGTGTGATAAATGTGAACTACAGTATAGATTGTTTCTCGTCATATTCTGTAGTTGGGTTGCAAAATTGTTAGAAATTTTTAGATCATGTCGATGTTTTAACTGACTGAAATAATGATTGCTGACTACATATTTTTGGTATGTTGAGTCATGGGAGGATTGACACAAAAGATCAGGTTTGCGTTCAAGATCCGAACTTACCATCACTACTGTGTATTTAACCTCAGAAGCGGCCTTGCACACGTATTGTACTTAAGGTTGCTGTCTTGTGGGCCGTTGTATTTGATTTTGAGTATTGGTAGATGGTAGCTGATAGTGGTCATGTGTTCTCCGTATACATGTTTAAAAATATAAATATTTAATATATTTTAATATAACTTAATAAATGTATATAAATATCCTTATTTACAAAACAACAACAAAAACTGAAACTAATAAAAACTAAACTAAAACAATTTCAAAATATAGAAACTAATATAAACTAGTACATCTGCATCTAAAAACTGATTTAAACTAACTGAATTTGAAAACAAAAAGTCAAAATGAAATAAAAACTAAAATGAGTTGTGGATCTTCTGTAAATCTTGTGTGGGAATGCATTTCTAACTAACAAAAAAAATGCATTTGTTCATCATAATTGGACGTACAAGGACATTTCAGAACTAGAGTATGTGGGACTGAATCAGTGTTTTCTGTGTTCAAACAGTTTCCTGAATCCAATGCATAAATGCATAGCAAACCAAAGTAATCCATCTTTAGGTCAGCTTTCTGAACAATCTACATTATGGCTTGTTGGCGCTTTCAACACATTGCAGCTGGCATGAATTATGAGTGCTTGAGGAAACCTGTGTGGAAATACAATTCTGCTTGGTGCAGTTCTTTTGGCACCATTTGCTTTTTAGGAAACAGTGCTTCCTTGCTAACCAACCAAACTGCACCTATCCATCCTCTTTAGGCCTACTGTTGCAGTCTGTTTGAGAGCCAATGAGTACAGGCTGCTGATGTAATATTTTCTAAGAGGAACTAACTTCTTTTCGGCTTAATCCCTTTATTAATCTGGGGTCACCACAGCGGAATGAACCGCCAACTTATCCAGCACATGTTTTACGCAGCAGATGCCCTTCCAAAACCTATTCATACACACTCATTCACACTCATACACTACGAACAATTTAGCCTATCCAATTCACCTGTACCACATGTCTTTGGACTGTGGGGAGCACTCGGAGGAAACCCACGCGAACGCAGGGAGACCATGCAAACCTCACACAGAAACGCCAACTGACCCAGCCGATGCTCGAACCAGCGACCTTCTTTCTGTGAGGTGACAGCACTACCTACTGCGCAACTGCGTCGCACAATTAACTAACATCTCCATCCAAAGAAGTCCTACTATATGAGGCGACTGACACCCAAACAATGCTTGGGACTGAAGCCATTTTGAAATAGTTTCTTCACATTCATAAATGCATAGAAAACTCAGAAGCAATCCATCTTCAGGTCAGCTTCCTGAAAAATATGCATTGTGGTATATTGGGGTTTTGAGCACATTGTGAATATCTAGGTGAACTGTGTGGAAATGCAGTTCTCTTGGAACCGGAGGTGGATGCAAGTCACACATGTGCAAGTCACAAGCAAGTCTCAAGTCATAACTTTCAAGTCTCAACCAAGTCAAGTCATTTTTTGTTCGACTCAAGTCATGTCACTACTTATTTCAAGTTACGTCAAGTCATAGCTTGGTCTATCTTGGTCAATCTAATTACTAATTACTATACAGATGGCTTTTTGCTCAGGAGAATGTATGTGGTTACTTCAAAGCCATTAAAATAGTATACTATTAATAAATGAGACCCTAAATGACAAAACCAATCTTAAAGTGCACAGGTACATTTTTGGGGGGAATAAAATATTAAATCAAAATCATCATTTTTCTTTGATTACAAAAAACATTATTAAATTAAGACATTTCGTAAATTTCAATAACTCCAATAAAAATGTTTTGATTAGTAATATGAATTGCTAAGAGTGAACTCTAAAGGCAATTTTGAACCTTTAGATTCCAGATAATATATAAAGCCCATTTCACACATTTACATTTACATTTAGTCATTTAGCAGACGCTTTTATCCAAAGCGACTTACAAATGAGGACAAGGAAGCAATTTACACAACCAAGAGCAACAATGAATAAGTGCTATAAGCAAGTTTCAGGTCTGTAAAGTCTAAGAAGGGAAGTATTAGTAGTATTAGTATTTTTTTTTTTTTTTTTGTACAGTTAGTGTGATATTCAGAGAGGCAATTACAGATTAGGAAGTGTAGTGGAGACTAAATAGTTAACACATACCTTACAGACAGGTTTTGAGATCCATGGTCTGAAATGGTTTCTTGCTTTGCCTAACTTAATTCTTAATTTTTTTCCTCTGATAAATTGTTTTTAAAAAGATGCATGTGAGTAAAAAAACTGGAACATAGCATTTAACAGATTGTTTTAAATCAATCTGTATTTTAAAAATTAAACTTAACCCCTAACACTTCAACGTACATACAAATATCTTGTTTGTAATCTTTAAACCCGTAAAATAGGCTATCTTCTGAATCTAATGAATCATTTAAAGCGGTTCTTCTTAATGAACTGAATGATTCAGTCCAGCAAAACTGATTCTTTTGGACCGATCTGAGAACCGATGAGCCGTTAATAATGCGCATGCGCAACTTTCGGTTTTGTTTTGTTTTTAACCGCTTAATATATAACAAACGATTGTGTATTTAACAAAAACAAGTTTTTTTTCAAGTCATTTAACTCAAGTCTCAAGTCATGACAGTCAAGTCCAAGTCAAGTTGAATCTTTTTTGGATATTTGTCAAGCAAGTCTCAAGTCTTAAATTTTGTGACTTAAGTCTGACTCGAGTCAAGTCATGAGACTCGAGTCCCCCGTCTATGCTTGGAACGTTCCATTTATACAAGAGGGCTGCCCTTAAAGACTTGCTAACAAACAAGAAAAATACTTATTTGTCTTAATTAGACCTTCTTTAGCAGTCTGACTGAGAGATAAACAATACAGCAAAGCTTTCTGTTTTGAATGAATTTTTCTTCCAATGCAGCAGCCAAAATAATCCCTCATTTTTCATCGCTCAATAGGACAAAACTATTTTTTAACATTGTTTGCATGACTTATCGGGTGTTTGGGAAAACTTCTTTAACTGTCCTCAAAAACTTGCTCACAAAGTAAAGATGCACTTGTTCACATTAAACAGAATTTATTTTGAGAAACATGCATAGGACAGAATCTGTGATTTCTCTCTTCTACTTTGGAGAACAAAAGTAATCCATCCCTATTTCTGCTTTCTGAAGAATGTACATTATGGCTTGTTTGCACTTTCAACACATCACAGCTGGTATGAGCTATGAATGATTGAGGAGACCTGTGTGAAAATGCAATTCTGCTTGGTGCAGTTCTGTTGGCACAAATTCATTTTTTATGAAGCCGTGCTGTTCTGAAAGTCTTACTAACCAAGCAAATATGCACCAATCCTTCCCAATTAGACTTAGGCCCAATCCCTATTCTACTCCTCAACCCATCCCCTCAGGTCAAGGGTTAGGGATGTCCTAATTCTGTTTAGCTTGAAGGTCTAGGGCTACCCCTTAAAACAGAGATTTTTCAGGACCGCACTCAAAACCAACGGGTAAGAATATTTCCCAGAAAACACCATCTACAACGGCAGCATGGCAGCACACGGAAGTCAGCAAATGCACAAATTAGTATTTTGTCATTATACAACAAACAAGCATATGTTTTAATACAATCATAACGGTGTTCATGTTTTAACAATGTGCTTTAAAAAAAAAAAATTTAACAAATGCTAAATTTTGCTATCTATAATCCATAATAATTGCTTTTGCAGGTGCTGTAGTGCTGTCCCATTTCTTAGAGGTAAAATTTGAAGCCCTTCCTCTACACACTCTGTTTCAAGGGCCAAGGGGAAGGGGTAAAGGTAAAAAAGTAGAATTAGAATTGGGTATATGCTGAGCTAGTGTTGTTCCCATACTGATAAACTTCCAGTGACCTGTTATTTCACTGGAATATTATCGATTCCAGTGACGCTCTAGGGACAGACGAGTCTTTGCATGAGGCCAGCTTCCAGCCTCCACTGCTGAGACTGCAGCTCTGCACAAGACTTTTGGCCAGCAGAGAAATTAAACTGAGTCTGGTTCTCTCAAGGTTTTTTTCTTCACTCTCCTATTGGTGAAGTTTTGTTTTTCCCTCTCCGCTGTCGCAACTGGCTTGCATGGTTCAGGATCTGAAAAGCTACACATCAATGAATTTGCTCTTCAGTGCTTGGACTCTCAGTAATGATTTCAAACCACACTGAACTGAGCTAAACTGAACTGAACTTAAACACGAAAAACTGAATCACCCTGATCCAGTTACTATGACCATTTATGTGAAGCTGCTTTGACACAATCTACATTGTAAAAGCGCTATACAAATAAAGCTGAATTGAATTGAATTGAATTGAATTTTGAATTCTTTTCCATTTTATACAGTTCGTTTTACAGCATCGATGTTGTAAGGTACTTAAAATACACTCAGTTAAATAATTGTTGGCATTCATTCAGTTGTTCAAGCATAAAAGAAGACAAGAAGACGTTTACTTGTACTCCAGAAGCACTTAACCCAGGGTACTGGCAAATTAAAAGTCTTATTAGCATGCTTCATCATATACCCTATTGGGCCTTCCTGTAGCCGGCTGACTGATGGTTAAGCTTATTGTGTGGCTAATAAAATGTTTCTGTGTCGAATAGTTTAGATAAATGCATATTTAGATCAACATTCTGAAGATTGTGTGGTTGGTGTAGTTTAGCTCTAAACAACACAAAAGATCCAAAGATCGACCAACTTAGCCATCCTGAGTAGAAACACTAGTCGTACTGACTCCTAAACATTGTGGAAGCAATTTTGTAACAGTTTCTTGTATTCCATGAATAAATGCATATCTAAAACCAAAGCAATCCATCTTTACCTCAATTTCCCCCACAAAAAATTATGCATTCTGGTTTGTTGTTGCTTTCAACACTCTGCAGTTCTCAAGAGTTGTAGATGTCTGGGAAAATGTAAAATGCTATTCTGCTTGGCAACATTATTATTTATATGAAGAAGAGTGCTGCTGTTTAAGTCTTGTTAGTCAACCAAAGATGCACTCATTCATCCTAAATAGGCCTGTTAAAGCAGTCAGTTTGAGAACCGTAGAGTTAATAGGTTAAGAAATGTATTCTGTGCTGAAATAGTTTCCTGTTACCCTACATGCATACAGATCCAAAGATTATTCTTTAGTTCAGAAGTTCCCAAACTTTTCAGCCCGCAACCCCCAAAATAACAATGCCAGTGACTCGCGACCCTCAATATCCTCTGAGGTGGTTATAAATACAGAAACCTTGCATGCAATCGCACACACACACCAGTAGACTCAAGTCTATTCTTCGTTTAAATTTTTTTAATGTATGTCAGTGCTGTAAATGGGCCAGAAAATCAATCTTCTGCATCTGACGCTATTGCTCACTTTAATATAATGTATTTACCTCAGGGGTCGCAATCCAATAGAACTAGTAAATATGCTACTATAAACGACTGTTTTTTTTTTATCTTCAGTTGGTTATGGATAAAATATGGTAATTCTTATGGCCTAATAATAATAAGTAGATATTTGGAAATCACCAGGCGACCCCCCCCCCCCCCCCCCCCCCCCCCCTTATTGTTCCGCGACCCCTCAAGGGGTCCCGACCCCCACTTTGAGAACCACTGCTTTAGTTCAATGTTTAGAACAATCTGCATTGTGGCTTGTAGACATCTTCAGCACACTTCAAGTCAGATGTGTGTTTTGTAGGCACCGATTAGCATTTTTACCAATTGTGACCTTGGAATGCAAAATCAGCCTTGAGTACATTGAATGGCTCACAATTATCAATTTTGAGGTTCAGTTAAAAATCATTAGAGTATTAACTGGAGATCATGTTCCATGGAGGAATTTTGTAAATATGTCAAAACTCTTGTGATTAGTATTGCACATTGCTGAGAAGTTTAAGCTTGATTTTCTTTGAAACCTTAGATTCTGGATTTTCAAATAGTTGTATTTGAGCCAAATATTGTCTTGTCCTAACAATGTGTACACCAATAGAAAGCATATTATTCCTCTATCAGATACTGCTTAAATCTCAATTTCCAAAAGTGGATGCTTATGACTGGTTTTGTGTTCCAGGGTCTCATTTGCACGGTGGTTAATTTCCACCATCTTACCCTTCTCTATGAGCTTCTCCCTTTTCCAGCTCCTGAATGACACCCAGCAGCACTTTGATGGTTTCCTGGCTGGAGCTGATCATATTTTCCATGGCCTGCAGCTGTGCCTTAACATCCCCATCCTGATTGACAGGAACTATCTGCTTGCACGCCTCATTATCCGTTTGTACGGTTCCTGTTCCCGTGCCACCCCTACATGGAGGTGCGGGCATTGGAACGGCTTTGGAAGTCACTGTCGGTCCCTCGTCCATGCCCCGCAGCGGGCGAGCTGACAGCGTTCCCGTGTGGCACTGGACCTGCGTTGTGCAACTGGCCCGCGGCAAAGTCTGTGACTGGAGGCCGTTGAGCTGCAACGCCTTGCGTTTGCTGCGCTCGGACGGACTCTCCAAACACTCCACCTGCGTAAGGGAGTTCCATGCGATGGGTCCTGTCACTTTCGAGGATGAATCCTGGAGAATATTCCCAGTGCTCTCCTCAGAATTGAGCAAGTGCAGCTTGCCTGAGCGATCAAGAGATTCAGAGTTTCTCTGGAAGCCCTTACTGTGTTTACTTCTCACGCTACAGATCTGATAGTCCGAATTGTCCGCTGTGGTTCTTTCTGTGGAGCAGGGAAGAACCAAAGCGTCTGAGCATCCGTCCGCTCTTTCCGGACAGTCTCTGCGTTGCGGATGCTGTTCAATAGTTGCAACACATTGGTTAGTGTGCATTAATGCCCTAGTTTTTCTCACATTATGAGAGGGCACACATTCTCTACCTGCTTCGGTTGCCTTTGCCCTCTTGACATCAATAACAAAACCGTCATCCTGGTCCTTGCAGCTCTCCACCGCAGCAGCATGCTTGACCGTGTGTCCTTTCTTACGCTCAAATGGAAAAGTCTGGTAGCGCTTCCTCAGATCTGGTGAAGTTTGCACTCCAGTGCTTTTGGTGACATTGGGGATTGATCTGCGAGCCGGGACAGTCATGTACTTGCGGTATGCCACTTTGTAGACCGGCTTTCCTCCCCGGGCAGCAGCTGCCTGTTCATTCTGTGCCTCACAGATGTCCTTGAAACGCACCTGAAGGGCTTTGTTCCGCTTTCTAACATGCCGGTTTTCATCCGATGAGCCTTTGACCTCCAGGGCCATAGAGACCGCCGTCGCCTCCGAGTCTGACTCAGAGTTGGTGAGCATGCATTTTCCAGCGTCCTTGCTCACCATGGTTCCTGCAAACACAAACAATTAGGATGTTATTTCTTGATGAAATGGCGCATGGTATTATTCAAATGACAAGACAAGGCAAGTTTATTTATAAAGCAAATTTCATACACAATGCTAGTAAGTGGAATCCGGGCCGCAGCGTTCTGGATGAGCCGCAACTGTCTGTCTTTTTGGGAAGGCCATTGTGGAGTCCATTACAGTAATCCATTCTAATGCTGATAAAAGCATGAACAAGTTTCTCTAAGGCCCTGTTTACACTAGTGCGTTTTAGTTTTAAAACGCATAAGTTTTGCTACGGTTACGCCATCCGTTTACACTACGCCGGAGCTCTCAAGCGCCGGAAACAGAGCGCTGGAGAGGCCATTTTCATTCTGAAACACTGCTGCTCCGTCTCAGTGTGGATGAGGAAAAACGGAGATATCTGAAAACGGAGGCGGGGCTGCTGAGATTCGCTACCTGATTGGGGCATTTGTGTCATTGTGTATCCTTCCTTTATTCGTCAAGTCCCTATCACATGACTATAACACATGGCTTTAATGCTACCGGAAGACAGTACTGTAAACAACAACATGGGCACAGAAATAGGAGCGTTGTTTGCACTATTGTCTGTTTTAGGCGCCATTGTGCAGTTATTCATTTGTTAGGTTTAGTAACAACTCGACCTCGTCGTCTCTCCACAAAAATACCTCGCGTTGCCATCGCGTTTAATGTTTAACCGACGTTTGTTGACTAACAATAACCAAATGCCGAGCGAGACACATGCTTTCTGTTTATATTAGAACGCGCTTGCCCAGAGTGCGCGAATGGTCAGGTGATATACATTTTTAGGTGGCGTAGTGTGGACGGAGATATGTTCAGAGACGCTAGGTGAAACGCTAGTGTGGATGCGGATCGTTTTTGATCTAAAACGCCGTTTTAAAACCAAAACTCAATAGTGTAATCGGGGCCTAAGTCCTCACCAGAAACAAAGCATCTAATTCTTGCGATGTTTTTGAGATGATAGTATGCTCATTACTGCTTTGACATGACTACTTAAATTCGGATCTGACTCGAGAATCACAGTCAAGATTCTTGACCTTAATTTTTATTGTTTGACCTTTAGAGCCAATGTACGCATTCACCTTGAGAACCTCATCTTTGTTCCCAAATGCAATCACTTTAGTTTTCTCTTTGTTTAACTGAAGTAAGTTTTGACAACTATAAACCAATCTTTTCTGAGATCACCTGAACCCCTGTGAATAAAACCAATACCCCCTCTTCTCTGCCACAACTCATCACACTCCAACCCAATATACCATTAAATCTGAGTGTGTCAATGAATTCCTCCTTACTTTTAAGTCGCCTTGAACAAACGCATCTACTAAACGTAAATGTGCCATTAGCAACTGTGTCTTGTATGTAATCGTGCTAGTAGATTACATTTCTACGCTTAAATGATCTGACATAAATGTGAGAATAATCAGTCATGTAACCACAAAAGGGCACAGCTGCAGCATCCTTCATCTGCCGGGCCGAATATAGCGAATTAGCATCCCTCGCTAAACTGCTCGGCTTGTTTGCGGTGAAATTTATGGAGCAATCTCACGAGTGTTGTCTTAGCCCATGACTTGTTTGTCTTTGATGGTTAATTGCGTCTCTTAATCTGGTGTGTTCTCGGAGCGAGCACACACAGGGAGAATGATGGGAGTGAAGCTGCGTCATCCGTCCGCTTCCCTGGAGTTCAGCATCTCTCAGATAACTAATAGAAAAAGAGACGCTGTCTGGCCTGTGATTCAGCATCATCACCCTGACAAACACTTGCAGCTTCCCTCCGAGGCCGCTGTGCCAAACTGCCTTTTTTTTAGTGCAGTGAAGTGTGTGTGTGTGTGTGTGTGTGTGTGTGTGTGTGTGTGTGTGTGTGTGTGTGTGTGTGTGTGTGTGTGTGTGTGTGTGTGTGTGTGTGTGTGTGTGTGTGTGTTAGTGTGCGTGTGCGCGCGCATTGTCCTCTAGAAACTCAGGAGTGTGTGAGAGACTGTGTGCTTTCTCAGATTATCAGTTTCCTGCATTCTGTTTGTGTTCTGTCTTTGTCTGACTGTCTTTTGATCCATCCATCCATCCATCCATCCATCCATCCATCCATCCATCCATCCATCCATCCTTTTACTAATTGGTTTTAATATCTATCTATCTATCTATCTATCTATCTATCTATCTATCTATCTATCTATCTATCTATCTATCTATCTATCTATCTATCTATCTATCTATCTATCTATCTATCTATCTATCTATCTATCTGTTGGTTCGTCCGTCCGTCCATCGTTTTACTTTGTCCATCCATCGTTTTGTCCATCCGTCTGTCTGTGCATCCATCCATTATTTTATTCATCCATCCATCCTTCCTTCTATCCTTTTATTCATCCGTTCGTCCTTCTAACATTTTATTCATCCATCCTTCCTTTCAACATTTTTTCCATTCGTCCTTCCTGCTACCGTTTTATCCGTCTGTCAGTCCTTCTAACGTTTTATCAGTTTGTCCATCCTTCTAACGTTTTATCCATCAGTCCGTCCGTCCATTCGTCCTTCCTTCTAACGTTTTATCCGTCCGTCCGTCCGACCGTCCAACATTTTCTCTGTTCGTCCATCCTTCTAATGTTTTATCCATCCGTCCATCCTTCAAACATTTTATCTGTCTGTCCATCCATCCTTCTAGCATTTTATGTCCGTCCTTCCTTCTAACGTTTTATCCGTCTGTCCGTCCTTCCTTCCAACGTTTTATCTATCTGACCGTCCTTCTTTCGAACGTTTTGTCCGTCTGTCCGTCCATCTTTCCATCCATTTTTTTCTTCTAACGTTTTATCCATCTGTCTGACCTTCCTTATATTTTGTCTGTCCTTCCTTCCTTTCTTCTATTGTCCTGTCTGTCATTCTTGCTAACAATCTGTCTTTTGTTATTTTTCTGATTTTTTTTTCTTAAAGTAAATATGGACAGATAAACTATTAACTGCATATGTGTATTTTTTTAGTTAATAGTTTTTGTGTACTGTAATAACTATAAACAAATAGATAATATATAAATAAATATATTAGAGGTTATATCAATCCGTCCTTCCTGCTAAAGTTTTATCTGTCTGTCAGTTCTTTCTTCTAAAGTTTTATCCATCCGTCCGTCCTGCAAGCGTTTTATCCATCCGTCAGTCTTTCTAACGTTTTATCAGTTTTTCCATCCTTCCTTCTAATGTCTTCTCCGTCCGTCCTTCTAATATTTTGTCCATCTGTCTGTCTGTCCTTCCTTCTAACGTTTTATCAGTTTGTCCATCCTTCCTTCCAACATTTTATCCATCCATCCATCCTTATTTCTAACGTTTTATCCATCCGTTCATCCTTCCTTCTAATGTTTTATCCATCCGTCCATCCTTCCTTCTAACGTTTTATCCATCCGTCCATCCTTCTAATGTTTTGTCCATCTGTCTGTCTGTCCTTCCTTTTAACGTTTTATCAATCCATCTGTCCGTCCTTCTAATGTTTTGTCCATCTGTCTGTCTCTCCTTCCCTCTAACATTTTATCTGTCTGTCTGTTCTTCCTTCTAATGTTTTGTCTGTTCTTCCTTCTAACGTTTTGTCTTTCCGTCCTTCCCTCCTCCCTTCTATTGTCCTGATCTGTCTATCTTGTTAACAATCTGTCTATTGTTTTTCTTTTCTTTCATTTGTTTTTTAACATTAATATGCAGATATTAACTACATATTTATATTTTTAGATACGCTTTTTGTGTGTACAGTAACTATAAATAAATGGACTATTTATTAATGATTTAATTAATTTCATAATAGAAAAATTATCATATTATATTTGTATTTTGTGACTTCTAGTGAACTGAAGTTCTCTTCCTAAATTCAAGCTCTTTAATCCATTCTGTAGTCACCGCAAACCCCTCTTGTGTGACAGATTCACCATTTTCAGCAAAGCATTTGAAGACAATTACAGCTGAACTTCTGCAGTTGCCATCTGTTGTGTATAATCTGTTGGTGTTGGTATTTTGTGTGAATCTTTATAGTTTTGTGCAGATAACGGACAGCTCTATTGGCACAAACTTATTCTTAACACATCTTGAGACCTCTTCTCTTCATCTTTGTTGTGCTTCAGTGAGCTGTTATTGAACATAAGAATCTGTCATAATGTGTGGACATGAATCAGCCTAATTACAGCAGACTTCTGCGAAACCAACTAGCCTTTCACAACCCACTGACTAGTCCATTAAGACGAGATGTACTTTCAAACATCCCTTATTTTTGCTTGACTTTTGTTATAGATTTTTTTCCCCCTCAAACAGAAGGTTATGTAACGAGAGCCCCAAACATGGAAAATGACTTTTTCTTTAAGGTTATAGTTTGATTGTTGTGAAGTTTTCGGCGAGGGCTAACATCACTCAAGCTGGTTTATTTCTGAACACAAAAGCCACGACTATTGAACCAAATCTGCTCCAGTAATCTGGTCTTTCACATATGAAAGATTCACAAAAACCGATATGGAGCAGCATCTTGGCCTAAGGTGTCTTTTTTTCTATTGTCTTGAACAGCTATTGCTTTTTTTGTTCTCTTCTCAATTATTTAACAGTGTTCCTACCATTGGATTTCTCTGTTATTGTTATATGCTGGTCTTTAATATATACAGGGCAATTAATTCAAACAAAGTGTTGGTAAATACCTTTTAGATAATTACAAAATGTTTTTATTATGTTAAAATTGTTCTTTTAAACTTTATTAAATAACCCTCAAATATTTATTTATTTATTCTATCTCCAAGACCCGTTGAGAATCGATGAGCTGCAGACATCATTACAAAGCCTTCAATACAACTCCCAAACACACAAACACACACACACACACACACACACTGACTGTATAACACACTCAGTAGATCAATAAACCTGCAATTGTGTTATGGAGAGATTCACCCCAAAATGAACGTGTGCTGTTTATGCACTCAGGGCAGTTAATGTGCACTGTAAGGATGGCTAAATCTCTTCATATTATCAGACCCCGATGAGTGTGTGTGTGTCATTGCATATCAAACGACTAAAAATACTAAAAACGACTAAAAATTTATTTATTTAGTTATTTTTTGGGGTACAAAAACCATACACAAAAAAATGCAGGGTTCCCCACTATTCATTCATGTTGTCCCAACACAGATTAAGTTAACCTTTTGCAAATTTAGGTGTATTTGAACATAAAACACGCTGGTTCGAGCCTCGACTGTGTCAATCGCCATTTCTGTGTGGAGTTTACATGTTTTCCCTGCTTCTGAATGGGTTTCCTCCGGGTGCTTGGGTTTCCCCCACAGTCCAAAGACATGCAGTACAGGTGAATTGGGTAGGCTAAATTGTCCGTAGTGTATGAGTTTGTGTGTGAATGTTTCCCAGAGATGGGTTATGGCTGGAGGGGTATCCGCTGCGTAAAAACCTGCTGGATAAGTTGCCGGTTCATTACGCTGTGGTGACTCCGGATTAATAAAGTGACAAGGCCGAAATAGAAAATTAATAAATGAATGAACATAAAACACTTAAGCTGTCTCCCAGAAAACGTAATTGGTAATTCAACTTATTTTAAATAAGTAGTTTGAACAAGCAGCAAAAAAAATTAAGTATGTAATTAGTTATAGTTTAAACGATGATAAGTGATTACATAATTATAAAAATAACTTATTACTATAAAAAGTGACTATTTCATTAGTAAAAATGTCAAAATAAAATTACAAACACGCTGTAAAAAATACAGGGTTCCACACAATTCCTTTATGTTGTCCTGACACAAATCAATTTAGTTAACTTAGTTGTTTTACAAATTTAAGTCGATTGAACATAAAACAATTAAATTGTCTAATATGTGCAGGGCTAATCAGTTATTCCATTAAACAGCAGTTTATTGAGTTATCCTATAGTTACTATTAATAGGGTTAAAATTGGGATAATGTTGACACTTATCCTCTATGTGTTTTTTCAGGTCGGAGCTGTCATTTATGTATATTTTGCGATGCCAGTTCGATGCGTACGTCGCATTATGAAACTATTCTCGTTGACATCTTGGAGTGAACACATAGACTGAACTTGAGGCCAGGTGATCTGGTCCGATAAACTCACTGCACAAACAGCGTGACCGTCCTTCTAATGAAATTAATGTAGTAATGTTCAGCTTAATTTGTTTAAATTCAGCCCATGTTAATTGTTTGCAAACAACTACCTTAGTACACTTAAGGAAATCCATTGAATTATTTATTTCAGAGCACATACGCGCATATTTATACGTTTAATTTTTATCTGATTATATGCAATTTGTAACTAATCATGTAAAATTAATATAAAATTTGGAGAATACTATATTGACCGGTGTTATTTTCATTGCTGAATTCAACAATTCCCTACGCATTTTCTGTATTGGGGAAATGACTTAACATTGATGCACATTTATAATGCCCAAGTTTGATAATTATAATGCCTAAGTTGTGCTAAAAGTGTTTTTAACCCCTATCCTGACACTATTTTAGACCTAACCCCATTTAGACACACTACTAACGGCTTTCTTACCTGTTTTCTAGTGCACATGGGAGTAATAGTCCATACAGGAGCGCAGTGTATGTTCTGGAAATCCAATAATATCTAATCTAATAGAGTGTGTGGGACTCTCGGCGGGTTTGGAGTAACTTCTGCAGGAGTGTCATGTTGAGCGTCTCTAATGCTCTCTGCACTATTGGATTATGTCTATTACTCCAAATCATTTGTTGAGGGTCTGTAAAGCGGTGGTGACAGACCCTCGCCTGCTACTATCTCCAAGACCCGTTGAGAATCGATGAGCTGCAGACATCATTACAAAGCCTTCAATACAACTCCTAAACACACACACACACACTGACTGTATAACACACTCAGTAGATCAATAAACCTGCAATTGTGTTATCTAGAGATTCACCCCAAAATGAACGTGTGCTGTTTATGCACTCAGGGCAGTTAATGTGCACTGTAAGGATGGCTAAATCTCTTCATATTATCAGACCCCGATGAGTGTGTGTGTGTCATTGCATATCAAACGACTAAAAATACATCACGATATAACTAAAGCAGTGTCCACTGTGCTGAGCGAGAGCGCTTCTGTTAAACTAAACACAGTCGCATAATCAATGACGTAAGCGTGCTCGGGCTCGGAAGGCAAATGCAGTGTGAGTGCAGGCCACAAACGCACTTCGGCATGGTTCAAGGCATCTACCTAATGTGAGTACATCATTACATGCTGCAACGTACTTCTACATGGTCAGTTATTCATCTCAATCTATTCAGTGTATCTTTGGGTATTGATGTTGTGCATTTCTGAATTGGCTTATTTTGTTGAATTTTGCAAATTCTAGCATCAAAACGAGCTGGGCTGAAAGCACTGCTGAAAGCTTCCAGCATCCAGGTTAAGTTTCTGGAGGAGTTGATGAACTCAGAGCTGGGTGCACCTCTGAAAGGATCTAGTGGACTCGGCGCTGAACGAATCTATGCTGTTTTTCAGCCTTCCTAAAGCACATAAAGCACATCTAGGCCCCGTTTACACTTGTGCATTTTAGTTTTAAAACGGCGTTGTAGAATGAAAACGATCCGCGTCCACACTCGCGTTTTACCCAGCGTTTCTGAGTAGCTCTCCGTCCACACCAAAACGCTGAAAACGCACATCACGTGACCACACACACACACTCTCGGGCAAGCGCTCCAGCATTTCTACCCAGATGAGAGCTCTGCTTGTCGGACTGCTCATCAAGCATCTCCCGCTGGATCTAATCTCACTATATTTGCTAAACGTGATATTTCATTCATGTTGTTGTCTTTATCTAACGACATAGGCCAATTCCCTGACTTTGGTCATTGGAATCTATTGAGTTACTTGTTCACGGGTAACATGTTTTGGTTAAGCGCAAAGATAAGTTAATGATTAATCCAGGTACATTGACTGATCCCTTGCCTTTATTTCCTACAATGTGTAAACTTATTGTATGTTATACTTTTATAATTGTCGATTATTAAAACTGATATTCAGCAAAAGAGAGGGTGCGTTTCGTATTTTCACTGAAATTGAAAGGAGGCAGTTGTTATCGGCTCCGTTTTGTTATAAATATCCACACAGTGAAGATGACGCCCATATATGCAGCACGACGCCTCAACATTTCTGCTGTCTGTTAAGTTGCTAATATTAAAAAGAAAATAGGCAGTTCCTTAAATCATGTTTACATTTTATTGTTGAGAAAGTGAAACAACGTAGCCAGGGTGATGTGAATGAAGTTATAAAGTACACTGTTCCCTTTGAAGATTTACCCGTGTCCTCGGTATGTTTTCCATATCAAACTGAGAAGGGGGAGACTGCAGCCTTGATCAAACTTGCGAAGTCTTAACTTACAAGAAGAGGATGCGAGACTGAACTGTGTGTGTTAGGCTACTTAATATTGAGGAAAAGCCCCAATCAGATAGGCGAACGTTTGCAGCCCCGCCTCCGTTTTCAGATGTCTCCGTCTTTCCCCATCCACACTGAGACGGAGCAGCAGCGTTTCAGATTGAAAACGGCCTCTCCAGCGTTTTCGAAACGCTCCGTTTTCGGCGCTCGAGAACTCCGGCGTAGTGTGGACGGATGGCGTAACCGTAGCAAAACTTATGCGTTTTCAAACTAAAACGCACTAGTGTAAACGGGGCCCTAGTCTCTCAATAAAATCCATGTTAGCCATTTAGCAACAATGCTAAAAACACAGGGCAGACAGAAACCCTGCCCATGACATGAATCCGCATCTATTGTGGAGTGAATTTGACGCGCGAATGCTCTAAAAAATATATCTCTATGAGAGGTCTGTTACTACTACATGGTTTTAAGTTGATTTTAAGTTGCCAGAACAATTTTATGAAGTTTTCAAAACAGGAAAATGTTGATAATTTCATCAATTTAAAAATGTGGCTAATTTAAAGGTAAATATCTGTCAGTTACTTTAAAACAATATTTAACTTTTACCAACCCAAAATAGTTTTTTATAAATTTTTTTTTTCCTATTTTCGAGTCCACATACTGAAGTTTTTTGTTATTTTTATGCCGATAACATGGGACAGTACATGTTTTTGTTTTGTGGAACAATGAAAACGTGGTTTAATACAAAAAAAAAATAAAGAAAAACAAAAAGGTTTTTGTTAAATGTATTTCTTA
>NC_133187.1:46775000-46782500 GCF_049306965.1 Danio rerio | reverse complement strand
TTCTCTTATTTATTTATTTGGTTTGTCTGCCGGCTGGGTTTTCTCCTGGTGATTTCCCCTGCAGGATGTTTGTTTGCTTTCTCTGAACGCAGCCGGTTCAGATGCAACACTGAATGAGGATTTAAATTCACTTATTTGTCACTTATACAGTCATACACAGTGCAATATGCAGTGAAATGCTTGTACAGTTCTCCATGACCTTAAAAAACTGAAATATTTTATCAATAAGAATCTATGTTATGGAGTATAATTAGAAAAGCGAAGACCATTTTAAGGTGCTTTTACACTTGGTTCATTTGCCTGGACCCTACCCAAGTTCGATTGTCTCCCCCTGCCACCTCCTCGGTTGGTTTGTGTTCACACTGTCTTTTTTCCATCTGAACCTCGGTGCGCTTGCGCCATGGAGCTGCTGTTTTGTTTACGGCCGTTGCTAGGTGACGGTCACAAAAGCAAGAATGGAAAGACTTCCGCACATCGCGGTCATTCTGCTTTAACTGAAGCTTTTGGTTTCGGACATACAGAAAGCGACTCGCGTCCATCTGCCACAAACATATTATAAACATTCAGAACATCACAGAGTGTCTGCAGAAGCTGTTTTTGGAGGAGACAAGCAGACATCTCTGTGTATCACTATGTTTGCCCTGGCTCTGTCCCACGCGTGTCAACATGGTACGAAACGTGACACACACACACACACATAGATAGATAGATGCATGGACAGATATAGATAGATAGATAGATAGACAGACAGACAGACAGACAGACAGACAGACAGACAGACAGACAGACAGACAGACAGACAGATAGATAGATAGATAGATAGATAGATAGATAGATAGATAGATAGATAGATAGATAGATAGATAGATAGATAGATAGATAGATGGATAGACTGAGTATATCGGTACAGTAGCTGAATGGAACAAATTGATAGAAAGATGGATGTACAGATGGATAGATGAACAGATGAGTGGATTATAAATATTTGGATGGATCGGTGTACTGAAGAACATATAGGTAGATGGTTAAACAATAGAAGAGGATAGATTGGTGGATGGATGAATGAATGGATGGACGGACGGACGGGTTAATGGATAGACTGAGTATATTGGTACAGTAGCTGAATGGATAAACATATTAATAGAAAGATGGACGTACAGATGGATGGATATTCTGATGGGATGGATGGGTGGATTAATGGATAGACTGATTTTATTTTGATACATTAGCTGAATAAATACATGGATGGATGGATGGATGGATGTACATTGGCACAGTAGCAGAGTTGATGAAAAGATGACTGGAAAGATTGATGTACAGATAGATGGATGTTCTGATGGGATGGATGGATAGATGGATAGATTTTAAGAGCTGATGAAGAGATGAATGTAAAGATTCATGTACAGATACTGTAGATGCATATTCTGATGGATGGATGTATATACGGGTGGATGGATCGATGGGTTAACGGATATACTGAGTATATTTGTACAGTAGCTGAATGGATAAACGGATTAATAGAAAGATGGACCTTCAGATGGATGGATATTCTGATGAGAAGGATGGGTGGATTAATGGATAGACTGATTTTATTTTGATACATTAGCTGAATAAATACATGGATGGACGGATGGAGTTGATGAAGAGATTAATGGAATGATTGATGTACAAATAGATGGATATTTTGATGGGATGGATGAATGAATGGATCAATAGGGAGATAGCGAGATAGATAGATCGATTCTAAGACTGAATAAAAAAGGAAGGAAGATGGAAAAAGAAAACATCTGATTCAAAGCATGTCGAACTGCACTTTTGGAGTTCACTTAGTGTCACTGGGATATGGAGGTTGATGCTAGGGCAGAGCAAGATTTCTATGATAGCACTATTACTGAAGGGACTGAGTGATGAAGCTGAATGCATGACCAGTTTAAAGTATGCATCAAGAAGCTTGATGGGGTTTTTATGCATCACTATGCTTGCCTAAAGTGTGGTATTAGTGGTTTACAAGGACAAAAACGTGTATAGTTGCATAGGTTAATACCTAGTGTACCACCTTAATACCTAGGGCTCTATTTTGACGGTCCATGCGCAGAGCGCAAAACGCAGGGAGCAAACGCTTTCAGGGCGTGTCAGAAAGCATTTTTGCTGATTTACGGACGGGAAAATGCGCTTTGCGCCGTGGCGCATGGTCTAAAAGGGTTGAGTTTATTTTCTTAATGAGTTATAGGTGTGTTTTGAGAATAAACCAATTAGAGTCTCATCTCCCATTCCCTTTAAGAGCCAGCTGCGTCGCGCCAAGAGCGCATTCGCTATTTACAGGACGCAAAGTAAGTGTAAGTGGAAAAACTTTGCATTTCACAAGCAAACAGTTAACAATTTTTTTTAACAGAAAACTGTTAAACAGAGGATCTACTGCGTGAGAATGAGAGATAATGGATTACTTACACTTTCGCTCTTGGATAGGGAAACCTTTACGCACAGACATCAATTAGCCTATAAATAATTAATTTCATTTGTTAAGTGCAAAGATTTGTTTCTAAACTATTTCTAAATTCAGTTCTAATTTCTAGCAAACGAATAAATGAACAATAATGACCAAGTGTGCTCAAAAACCTGAGTTATATCCTAAAACACATGCTGTGCCCCATATTGTCTAAAACCTGACAGGTGGGCAAATCTAAGCTTGTTTTTAATAAAACAAATATAAATATGGATATAATAAATAATACTGCTAATAATAATAACATTATACAAAAGCAATTTGGTATGAATGAACTGAAAAAGCCTCCTGAGATGAAGAAGACATAAAAGCAGTGATTTTTCATATTTATGTAGGCTAGAAAATAATATGTTTTGTAATATCTTAATCCTTTATATTTATATCCTATATCTATTCCTATTATATCCTATATATATCCTTAATATTTAATTTTTTTCATATGTAAAGATATTTGCCTATTGCTTTCTTGTGTGTATTAAGCAGTGTGTAAGCGATGCGCAACTCTGCGCTGTAGTTTAGACCGGGTTAGTTTTGGTCTAATGAAAAATCTATTATAGTTTCTCAAAATAGCAACGCGCCAGCGGTCCGCCTCAGAACGCCTCCCTTTTTAGACCAGAACACCTATGGGCGCACAAATGAGCGCTAATGCATTTGCTATTTAAACAGCGTAGCGCAACGCCTCAAAACCACTCTTACGCCAAGCTGAAACTACCAAAAGACTATTGCGCCGCGCCTTGCGCCACACTGTGCCGGGTGTATGATAGGGCCCCTAGTGTACTGTATTAAGGTGGTTTAAGATGATGTACCTTGTTTCCTTGTAATTCAAAACACCTACAATCATAGTACAACAAACAAACAAACAAACAAGGTCTTGTGACATTCAGAATTTGCCATAGGTTTCATGTGAGGCCTGAGTTTAGGGGTAGGTCCATATAAGTGGCTTTTATAGGGCTGCACATTATGTCATCGTTGAAATGGAATCCCAAGATCTGCAATGTTGAGTCTGAGTTATAGCTGACCAGGAGCTACAGAACACATGTGATTAGCTAAATGTAACCATAATAGAGTGACAGTTTATCATTTGGATATTTTTAAGGCCTGTGACTGAGCATTTCAAGAGAGTTTAAAACATTTGGGCACAAAAATAAAATACTGTACGCCTATGGGGAGTCTACTTAAACCACCATTACCAATGTGTGTGTGTGTGTGTGTGTGTGTGTGTGTGTGTGTGTGTGTGTGTGTGTGTGATATATCCCTACTGCATTAAAGCCAGCGTATGCAGTCAAATCCTTTGTCCATTAATCGTTTCTCTAATGCCGTAAGATGAGCTGCTGCATCTCAACGGCTGCTATTAGAGGATTGTACTTCTAATAATTGTGGCTCCCTGACGCTGGAGCATTTTAATGATGCGTTGCTGTCATTTCAGTTGGAACTGGTGTGCTCGGCCTCGTTCCATTAAACGCGTCTCTTTAGGCTGTCTGTGAAGCGTTACCCTCAGGTGGAGGGGACTCTTTAAACACTGGCTTTACTGCTCCGACAGCTCCCAGATCACATCGGCCCTGATAGTTAGTGCTTTAAACCAACATTCATCAGCCGCTACGGTCGGACACACAGTGCCACTGATGCTCTGATGAGAAGCATCTCTGACTGTGCTGAAGCTAATGAGAGCATTGATGGATGGATGGATTGACCGCATTCAGGTGTTTACAAGCAATAGATTGTGTAGAGGCAAATGTGGGGGATTTATGAAGTACATTATAAGATTGTGATGTTGGATAAATAATTAGATAGGTAGAGGAATTTACAAACAAATAAGAAGATGGATGGATGGATGGATGGATGGATGGATGGATGGATGGATGATTGACCGACTGTGTATATAACAATGGATGAAGAGATGAATAGAAAGTTGGATAATGAATGGATATTTAGATCAATGAGTAGGTAGGTAGATAGATGAGTAAACATAGGAGGATGGATGGATGGATTGACGTCATTGAGGTGTTTACAAGCAATAGATTGTGTTGATGCAAATGTGGGGGTTTATGAAGTACATTATAAGATTGTAATGATGGATGGATGGATGATTAGATAGGTAGAAGGAATAATAAAGAAATGAGAAAATGATGAAAGTATGGATGGACGGATGGATGATAGGTTGGCTGTGTATAACAGAATGGATGAAAAGATAAATAGAAAGATGGATAATTGATGGATATTTAGATCGATGAGTAGATAGATGGATAGATGGATAGATAGATAGATAGATAGATAGATAGATAGATAGATAGATAGATAGATAGATAGATAGATAGATAGATAGATAGATAGATAGATAGATAGATAGATAGATGGATGGATGGATGGATGGATGGATGGATAGAATCATTCATTCAATCATTCATTCAAGGAAGGAATCAGTTCGTAAGAGTCATTTGGTTGTGAATTGAACTGCTGCTATATTGTTGTGCAGCCAGATTCATGTACAGATAGATTGGAACTCTGGTGGGTAAATGGATGAACAGCTGAGTGGATCATTGATATATGGATGAATAGGCACAGTAAAGAACATGGGTACATACTTGAACAGATTAATAAAGATGGGAGATAGATAGATAGATAGATAGATAGATAGATAGATAGATAGATAGATAGATAGATAGATAGATAGATAGATAGATAGATAGATAGATAGATAGATAGATAGATAGATAGATAGATAGATTGATGGTAGATAGATGGGTAGATAGATAGATGGATGGATGGATAGATAGATAGATAGATAGATAGATAGATAGATAGATAGATAGATAGATAGACAGACAGACGGACGGACGGACGGACGGACGGACGGACGGACGGATGGATGATGGATGGATGGATGGATGGATAGAATCATTCATTCAATCATTCATTCAAGGAAGGAATCAGTTCGTAAGAGTCATTTGGTTGTGAACTGAACTGCTGCTATATTGCTGTGCAGCCGTTGAGGACAAATCAATAGTAAGATGTGGAAAAACTATTAGTGGAACAAGGTCTTATTTTACTCTCATCACTTTCAGACCGTGATCTCACAACACGCTTACAGATCCAGCAGTATGGTGCAGAGAAGACCTAATGATTTTCGATATGAACACATCTATATACACTACATTTGTCAATCTTAAATGCATTTACAAATGATTTGAATCTCATGCTCTAATAATTTTAATGAGGAACGTTTCCAATGACAGTGAAATGAATCAAAGCTGCTGATTTGCCCTGCTGACCCTGAGCATGTTTCTCTCTCTCTCTCTGGCTTTGCTGAAAGGCTCTCACTCTATTTAGTATTCAGCTCTGATAGACCTGCAGTATTTTTTGAGGAAGTGGCTGTTGTACGGAAAAACTGCGTCCTACTCAACGCTCTGTAGTAAAACATCTCACCCCGAACTCCAGCATGAAGCCAAACGCTTGATAAATCAGGCTTAAATCTGTCCTGGTGGATGTTTAAAGAAGTCTCGGGTAAATGTTGGGTCGCATGTAACTCTTCTGCAGTGTGTGAAGCCGCCGCAATCTCTCTATCTCTCTGTTAATGTCATGGAGAGGCTCTCTGTGGACTTTCAGACAGCAGGGAGCAGCTTCCATCACACACACACACACACACACACACACACACACACACACACACACACACACATACACACACCGCTACGGTTTCCCAGAAAAGGCAGAGATGTGAGATCAGGCAGGGAGGATGAGAGATGCATTGTGTGACTGACTGTCCTCCAGATATGCTTCAAAACAAGACTGATTCAGACAGAGATCAGCTCTGCTGATGTTTAATGCACAGCAGGCTTTGTGAAGGATTGCACACTAACAACAAGAACACACACAAAACACACACACTACACTTAAAGGGGAAGTTCAGCTATCAATTAAAAAAATGATCACCGTGGAGTTCTTTTGATGTCGTGTCGACTTAGATTTTTTTTCCGTAAACAGGAAACATTTAATTTAATTTAATTTAATTTAATTTAATTTAATTTAATTTAATTTAATTTAATTTAATTTAATTTAATTTACAAATATGAAATGGGAAAAGTTAAATGGCAATAAATTGAATTGAATTGAGTTTAGACCTCAATAGGAGAAATGTACTAAATAAATTACAGGTTTGTCATAATTTGACTATAGGATTCATTGACCTACATAGAATTTTATTTATCTATCTATTTATTTATTTATTTATTTTTACTATGGTAGCCAATTGTTGCTAGTAACTAACATTCGTCAAACTATTTTCTGTTCTGTGCACTGAAACCCTTAAAGGTAAACTTCACCCATAAAATAAAAATATCTGATCACCTTGGGGTTGTTTTGGGTGGCACGGTGGCACAGTGGGTATCGCTATCACCTCACACCAAAAAGGTTGCATTTCTGTGTGGAGTTTGCATGTTCTCTTCGTGTTCATGTGGGTTTTCTCCGGGAGCTCCGGTTTCCCCCACAGTCCAAAGACATGCGCTATAGGTGAATTGGGTAAGCTAAATGGTCCATATTGTATGTCCTGATCCTCCAGGTTGGGGTTTGAGCATTGGGCTAATGACCAACCTTGTAAAAATTAGATGTAACGAAACACCAACATGTTTTAGCTAAATATCATGTTCCATATAAACGACTCTGGGAGTAAGTTAGTAAGTATGGGGTTGTTTTGATGCTCTGTGCCCTTTGATTTCTTTGAGCACCATACAAAAGAACCTAAATTAAATTGAATTTAATTTAGAGCACAAAAGGAGAAATGTACTAAAAAATCTCTGTCATAGTTGACTATAGTACTAATTGGATTTCATTTATTTATTTTTTCTACTATGGAAGTCATTTGGTGCCAGAAACCAGCATTCTTCAAATTATCTTCTGTTCCGTTCAATGACAGCCTTAAAGGGAAGTTCACCCATCAATTCAAATTGTTTGATGACCATGGTGTTGATGTTTTGTGGTCTTTGATTTCTTTGAGAGCTATA
>NC_133187.1:46750000-46772500 GCF_049306965.1 Danio rerio | reverse complement strand
AGAAAACGCCCCTGGAGTTTGACGTCAGCCACCCGTTACACTTTTACTGTCCCACGTTGTGAAGTGATTCCTCACAGCAAATGTAAACAATACTAATAATAAATAAATAAATAACATAATAATTTTAATAATAATAAATAATAATAATAAAAAAACAATAATAATGAACCAGTAATAATTAATAAAAAAGTAATCTGTAATAAGTTCTACTGTATCTGTAAGGGACTGAAAAATACAGGTCAGTGTGCATTTCTCTTACTCTCTCTCTCTGGCATCTACTTGAGAAGGTGTATTTATGATGGGAGTGTGTGAGACAGCAGTGACGTGTTCACAAAACAGCCAATTGGAAAACAGCCGTGATTCTTTAGGTGAACCTCAGATAAATTCTCTCTCTTTATTCTCCTGCTCAGTCTGTGTTTCTGCAGCAGAATGTTCTGCTTGCCTGAGCCGTGTGTGTGCGCGTGTGTGTGTGTGTGTGTGTGTATGTTAGGGAGCATTTTCCTCACGTTTGTCCGGCAGGTTTGTGTCCTGAGCTATAACAGGCAGTATTTATCTCTATTAAGCTCTTGTTAGGGGTCTTTCATCAGGCCACTGGAGCCATTGACACATTTAAAGCGATAGTTCAGCCAAAAGTCAGAATCATTTGCTTAACCCTATGCTGCTGTCGACCTCCATGACAATATTTGTTCTTTAGAAACATATTTACACAGCTTGTTTTACTACAATCAAAGCATTTATTGACCACTGATGCTCTTGAAAGTCATTTGCATTGAGATATTTTCTCTCTTTAAAACCTTTGACATGAAGTTTGATTTGTTGATTATAAATATATTATTGCAATTTTTTTTATCTTTTTATATAATATTTTTTGAGAAGAAATCTGATTGTATTTTTTAAAGATATATATATATATATATATATATATATATATATATATATATATATATATATATATATATATATATATATATATATATATATATATGAAATAAAAAAATAGTTTGGAAAAATATATTTAGTTTTTTTATTTATTTTATTTGTTTATTTGCATTTTATTTTTTTTATGTATTTATTTTTTTACGTAACATTTTTTATTGTTATTTTGTATTGTTTTTTTGCTTGCATTTCATTGTAATTTTTTATTAGTTTTTTATTTTATTCATTTTTTTATTCATTTTTTACTTTTGTATATTTATTTATTCATTTATTATTATTTATTATTTTTAATTTTTAATTTTTTTCACTTATTTTTTTATTTTTATTTATTTATTTTTTTACTTATTTCATTTTTTTTACTTTTTTATTTTTACTCGTTTGTTCATTTATTTTTTAAACTTATTTTTATTTTTTTTACTTATTTTCTATTTGTATTTATTTAATTTTATTCACTTTATTTATTTATTTATTTATTTATTTATTTATACAGATAAGTAAAGTGATTTAGTTGGGATTCGGTTAACTTATATTAATTAACGGCCCACGTTTGTGTCACAAACACCTATCATTACAGATAGAGTCAGATGCAGAGGAATTCATTCATTCATTTATTTTCTTTTCGTCTTAGTCCCTTCATTAATCTGGGGTCGCCACTGTGAAATAAACCCCCAATTTATCCAGCATATGTTTTTCGCAGCAAATGGCCTTCCAGTGGCAACCTATCACTGAAAAACACAGAGGACTTTTATAGGATATTAAATGTGCAGCTTGAGCATTTTGCTGAATATTTCCTTTTCGTGCTTCACAGAAAAACTAAAGATTGTGAGAAAATGCTGAAATGTACACGTTTGAGTGGACTAGTGGTTTAATGCTGTCCCTGATTTAACCTATAGCCTAAAAACACAGTTTCTTAATCCAACAAGTCAACTGTTTTACAGTTCAAGCCACCATAAGCCGTTTCTCTCTCTCTCTCGATCTGTGCGTGGGTTGAAATAAAAAGATTATAAAAATGCTAAATGAAGCATTGCGCTGGTCGGATGAAATGCCACAGGATCAGATGATCTGCTTCTGATCAGTTTCCTCACCGCAGCAAGTTTCCAGTGAATGTGTCTGTGTTGGCAGCGTGAAGCTTGATTTGCAGGAGTTTAAAGGTGATGAAGAGCAGAGACTCACCTCAGACACGGATCAGTGATGATGATGATGATGAAGGTGTGGGAGAGATGACCAGCACATGTCTTCCCTCTCCATCCGTCAGGGCTTTAGATTAGAGTCTGCCATGCTGGAAGTTTCTCCGCGTGCTCGCTCAATCCCCACACATCCAGCATAAGAGATTCCACTAAGATCTGCTCCAAAACACACTCACACACACACGCAAGGCAACTCACGCCGTGTGTGTGCTCCCGACCGGCTCCCCCGCAACTCTCGCTCGCTCGCTCACGCATGCACACACACACACGCACACATGCACACACACACGCACGCACGCTCACACACTCACGCACTCAAACACACACAGCCGACAGGGTGCAGCGAGGTCCAGAGCTCAGCGATGGCATGTGCAAACACCAGACATCCATCCTGAAGCAGACGCTCCAACAACTGAGAGACCCACCAGCCAGAGAGAGAGAGAGAGAGAGAGAGAGAGAGAGAGAGAGGAGGCGGGGTGGAAGTCAGAAAAGCAGACAGAAAAAGGAGTGAGAGAGAGAGAAGGGAAATGGTCAGGAAAATCCAGCTTTAGGTCATTTGGTGACCTGCTGATTTACATTGTATCTTTAAGATCTGCACATTCATTCATTCATTCATTCATTCATTCATTAAGTCACAGATTCTTTCATTCACAAATTCATTCACAAATTCATTCACGCATTCATTCATTCATTCATTCATTTCTTCACTCATTCATTTATTCACATATTCATTCATTCACTCATTTATTCATTCATTCATTCATTTACACATTCAAACGTTCATTCACTCATTCATTCACGCATTCATTCATTTACACATTCATTCACACATTTATTCATTCATTCATTTACACATTCATTCGTTCATTCACTCATTCATTCACACAATCATTCATTCATTTACACATGCATTCATTCACACATTAATTTATTCATTCATTTACACATCTATTCATTCACGCATTCATTCATTCACACTTTCATGCATTCACGCATTCATTCATCCATGCATTTATTCATTCATTCATTCATTCATGTATTCATTCATTTTTGCATTAATTCATTCACACAGAGACACATTCATTCATTCACACATTCATGCATTCATTCATTCACACATCCACATTCATGCATTCATTCGTTCTTGCACTTTCATTCACACATTCACGTTTTCATGCATTCATTCATTCACACATTTATTTATTCACGCATTCATGGGTTCACGCATTCATTCACACATTCATTTTCATGCATCCACACATTCACTCATTCATGCATTCATTGATTCACTCATTCATATATTCACACATTCATGCATTCACATATTCATGTACTCATTCATTCACGCGTTCATGCATTCATTCATTCAAGCATTCATTCTTTCACACATTAACTCATTCACACATTCATGTATTCACACATTCAAACATTCATTCATGCATTCATTTATGCGTTGTTTCATTCTGTTCTGAAAACTGTTCAGTAATTCAGTGTTTTCACTATTTTGCTCTTCTTCAGTTTAATTAAATTTTCTCCTCTCTTTTGCCACTTGCAGCTGGTATTTTGTGTTTTGAATTTGTTATTCTGACTAATTGTCATTTAATTGTCAGTTAGGGAAAACACTCTAATGCTTTTTTGTTGGGTGTGTGGGGGCTCCCTCACTATGAAATTTTTAATCTTTTAAAATAATTTCCCACGTGTTGCTTAATGGAGAGAATGAGTTTTTCAACACTTTTTTAAACATTAATTGAATAAGTAAGTACATATATATTTTACTTCTTACAATAATAAGACACTGTTAATCATTTTAAGTGCAATTTAAAGACTTAACTACAGTAGATGATTTTGTTAACTAGGCAGGTTAGGATAATTAAGCTCAGCAATTAAGCTAAATTATTGGATAACATTGGTTTAATCTGTAGGCAACCCAAAAATGTGGCTTGTAATGTTGACTGTATTTTTATTTTATTTTATTTTATTTATTTATTTTTTTATAAAAAAGTGTATTTAATACAGCCAGACTTGAAAAAAATAAGTCTTTCCCCTGAAGAATGTGTTTAAGGAAAATACTGTGAAAATTGTCTTGCTCTGTTGAACATGACTTGATATATTTGATAATTTTTTTTTTTTTTTTTCCCACTTGACTTAAACAGTACACTACCTGACAGGTATTGTCGCCTATCCAAGTTTTAGGAACAACAAGTAATAACTTTTAGTTGATCATTTGGTATCAGAAGTGGCTTATATGAAAGGCAAAGGCCTCTAGATTACGCTTCTTTTACCAAAATAAAATATGATCATGCCTTGATTTTTAATTATTTCATTAGGACCTAGTCTGACTTTGTTTAGAAAAAAAAAAAAAAAAAAAACTTGTCACACAACAGAAATAATGTCCAGTATAGAATATAAAGTCATGTGGAAACAGAATGAATATTGTGTCTGACTCCATCATGAGCTTGGAGGACTGCATCCATACATCTCTGACATGACTCAAATCACTTATCAATAGTCACCTGTGGCAAAGAAAGAGTTCTTGCAGGACTTAGAGTTCATCCCGATTATTTGGATTCATCTTCAATGCCATCTTACCCCAGACATGCTCAATAATGTTCATGTCTGAAGACTGGGCTGTCCAATCCTGGAGCACCTTGACCTTCTTTGCTTTCAGAAGCTTTGATGTGGAGGCTGAAGTATGAGAAGGAGCGCTATCCTGCTGGAGAATTTGCCCTCTCCTGTGGTTTGTAATGTAATGGGCAGCACAAATGTCTTGATACATCAGGCTGTTGATGTTCATCCACTCTGCAGATCTCTCGCATGCCCCCATACTGAAGGTAACCCCAAACCATTATTTTTCCTTCACCAAACTTGACTGATTTCTGTGAGAATCTTGGGTCCATGCGGTTTCCAGTAGGTCTTCTGCAATATTTGTGATGATTGGGATGCAGCTCAACAGATGATTCATCAGAGAAATCTGACACTTTTCCAAATGATCAACTAGAAAGCAAGTTATTATTTGTTGCTCTTAATCGTCAGGTAGTGTTTTATGTATGCATGTGTATACACAGTAAGTTTTGCTGTGTTGAATAAACTCTTAAAGGGTTCAATTTAACATTGCACGTGAGTGTATTTGGTCCCACTCAGAGTTGGTGTTAAATTAACACTTTTCATTGTGTTATTATTTTCAGAGTAAAATTAACTCAAGTTTAAGTTAAAATTTAACACTGGTCAACACTGAAAATTGTTAAGCTGTTTAACTCTAAAGAGAAATGAACTCTGACTGGTGTTCCTTAATTTAACACCAAACAGAAATTAACTCCGGTCAAATGTTAATGCATCACTAATAAAGAGTTGATTTACAACACATATGGTGCTGCTTTAACTGTCATTATTTCACTCTGGTGCAATTTTATAATGCTACCGAACATACTAAAAAGCGTTAAACAACAAATAAAACTGAAAACGAAACTCAATATCAGTTAAACTTTTATTGAAACATTCAGGCTTACAAAAATACAGTGCAAAAATATCAAGTCTGCATAAAATGGCAATATGGTACAATATGAAGTACAGAATCGGTTAGGGATGTAACGGTGTTGTAAATACCGTCATACCGCAATATGAATTTTTTTCGATATTACCGAAGTCGCATGACTCGGTAAAACTATAGGTCTTCTGAGAAAATTTGCTCAGGTGAATGAAGCGAACGGGAGGTAGCGAAAACTACTATTCCCATCAGCCCATGCTTGACCATCATCCCTTGCGGTCTGTTGTCGCTACAGATCCAGTAATGCGGAAATGGAGTGTGCTGCTAGAAGCGGGGATGAAAAAGAGCTGGAAAACTCTAAAGCGGGTGTTGTCGCCGCGCGCGTACTGAATAGTGGTGTTGTCGCGCGCGTACTGAATAGTGGTGTTGTCGCGCGAGTTCTTATCAGCTGTGTTGTCGCGCGCGTACTGAATAGCGGTGTTGTCGCGCGAGTTCTTATCAGCTGTGTTGTCGCGCGCGTACTGAATAGCGGTGTTGTCGCGCGAGTTCTTATCAGCTGTGTTGTCGCGCGCGTACTGAATAGCGGTGTTGTCAGCACACTGTTCAGATTGATGCAGATATGAGATCTCTATCTCACTCATGATTTGTCCTCTCAAGTGGGGGAAAGACAATGCACAACGTTACCCACTGCTGTCAACCTGGGCCAAGTCATATCTCTCTTGTCCCAGAAACCTCAGTCCCAAATGAGAGGGTTTTTTTCTGTTGCAGGGGACATTGTAAATACCCAGAGATACCAGCTTTTACCAGATTATATTTATATGATAATTTTCCTTTAAACCCATCTCTATCTAAGTGAGTGAGTGATTAAATGTTGAGTGAGATGAGTTTTCAACAATACTAAATTGAAACTTTATTTTTTTTACATGGTTTAATATTTTTTTGTTATTAAAATTGAAGTTCCTGTTTCAAAGCTAACAGATAGATGACTAATTTGTATGTCATTGACACTTTTGGCACTTTTTTGGAGTATTTTCATAAGTTTTGTTTTTTCCTGTAAATGATTCAATAAATACCGTACCGTGACATTCATACCGAGGTATTATCGTACCGTGAAATTCTGATACAGTTACATCCCTAGAATCGGTTGTACCATATTTTCTTTGAAGATCAAATGGTTTGAAATAACACAGCTCATTAACATTGACAACTGTTAAAACTTTGTCTGCATGCAGTCTGACTGTAAATGCATAGCAATGCTCATCAAAACATACAGTTTCCATTAGTGTGCCACATAACAGTACATTTTCATCTTTGACAGCTAGAGTCATGATCTTACAAAACACTGGCATCTCACGTGCTACTTCTGTGCAGATAATAAAGTCAGGACGATACTCTGTGCCATGATGTTTGATCCACTTTACAGCATAGACCATTTCAGTTATTACCACACCTAATGTTGAAGCAATCTCTGGGCCACCTCTAATTTCCCTGAGTTCCACCATTTTTCCTGGGCCAAGAGTCAGTCTGTATGATTATATGCATATTATACTCTGATGGTGCTCTAATACAGGGGTTCCCAAACTTTTCAGCCCGCAACCCCCAAAATAACAATGCCAGTGACTCACGACCCCCAATATCCTCTGAGGTGGTTATAAATACAGAAACCTTGCATGCAATGACGCAGACACACCAATTAAATTTGTGTCAGTGCTTTAAATGTGCCAGAAAGTATAACCTGATGTTATAAAATCAAAATGCATCTGACGCTATTGCTGCCTTTAATATAATGTAATTACCCCAGGGGTCCCGACCCCCACTTTGAGAACCACCGCTTTAATACATAACACTTGATTCCGATTGGTTGACAGACATTAGACACCGGTTGTCGCTTTAATTGGTAAACTTTAAGGCAGTTCCAAGTGTTTGTCACATTTGAAATCCCCATCACGTCGCCACATTATTTCAGATAGACTTGCAGACTCTGGCAGCAAAAGAAAAGAGGTTTTTATCAGTCCGCTGGGTGACAAAGTTGTTTCTGAGGAAGAACTGGGAGTCAGGAAAGTTTGTGAAATGGATTCAAAGCTGAAGTTTTGTCTGAGTTATTTAAAATTGTCATGAAAGGCTGTAAGTTGTGTCTTTTATCGTGTTATCAGTGCAATCTGAGTGAAACGGCTTTTAGAACACGACACAAATGTAGAGAGGAACTTGGTTTTGTCGCTTGGTGAATTAGTTTGGATGACTGTGGTTTGCTATTGGTGGATCTCAGGTGACTGACAGGGTACTCCCGCCCTCACATAGAGAATAAGACCCTGAAGGGGGAGGGGGAGTTATTTTAATCAGGATTAAAGGGCATCTTTTATGCAGAAATCACTTTTATAAGGGGTTTAAACACAGTTGTGTGGCAGCAGTGTGTGAATATAATTAGCTTCTAATGGTACACATGTATTAATGTTGTGTTTTATAATCACACTTCATAAAAACAGTTTACAGAAACACTTTAATCGACATTCTCCCTTTATACGTGTCATCAGAGGGGAAAGCCCCTCCCACATGTGACCATCTCTTCCTCATTAGCATAGAATGTTAGTCTTGGGCTACGTCCGAAACTGCATACTTCCATACTATATTGTACACTAGGGGTGTAACGATACACTCAGCTCACGATACAATGTGTATCACGATATAATGTTCACGATTCGATATGCATCACGATATTTGGAATAAAAATTGAAAATCAAAGTGAAATGCAAATTTTATTAAAAAAAATTTAATAACCAAGTAAACTATTTTTTATGTATTTCTTTTGTTTCAACTTGTTAAACTGAACCGTCTTTAAGAAAATAAATTATTGAAATTATTCAATTCAATTGAATTTAACAGTAAGAGCTTAAGGCTTTGCTTGGTCACTTGCGTTTTTGTGTGTGCAATCCACATTTCCAGGTAATCAGCAATTCTATAAAATAATCCTGAACTGATGTGTATCTGTCTGAGAGGTTTTTATGGATGGCTGTCTTCATGTTGGGCATGATAAGTGACAGGGTGGCCGTCTTTTCATTACACAGGACAGTCGTGGCTCTTTTCAGCAGTTTAGCCAGGTTTACTATTTCTTCGGCGTCGCTGATGTCGGCGCTATCAAGTGTATCATGTTGACGTGCATTTTTGTGTACCTCTGTACTCAAAAGAGTTCATGCTCGTCGTAATCATAACTCTAAAATGCGATATGATTATTTAAATAATGTGCACGCTTTTTCATTTCATTTCCACTGCTGTTCATACTTCCCACACGGCTCCTGAACGATCACTCTGTTCCACAAACTGAATGTTGTGTACTACTTTATTACCTGTTAGTCACAACCTGCAGGTTCTGTTCACTGAAGCAGACGCGCGCGCGTCTATCATAGTCCGCCCTCTGTAGTAACAGCTCTCGGTCAGCTCACGTCATGTGTGATTTTGCGGCCGCCAATACATCATTATATGAAGACAGAATGATATTTTAGGGTGAATTGTACCTTATAAATACAGCATGTGACTATTTTAACACCATAAGGAGGTATCCAGGTCGCTGTGCAAAGTATGTAAATCACTGTGAAGACTTTAAAACTTAGGATGTTTGACCCAGTATGCATGTCAAGAAGCGGACGAGTCTAAAGCGATGACTGTACAACCGAAATGTTGCAAGACGTCTGATTTTGAGAGGATGGGCCATCCTATTTCAACTCCACTCAACTTGGTCTGCTAACATTACTGCTGCTGCAATCTGAACTTACGTGCGACAGCAGGTGAAACGTAGCTCACGTGCAAACAGCTCATCTAATAAGAGAAAACGGACGTCATATCGTAATCAAATCGTCATAACTCCACAATGCATATTAAGACATTTTTGCATCGCAATAAATCGTACAACGATAAATCATTACACCCCTATTGTACACTAAAATCAGTACGCGAGTCGAGTAGTATGTCCGAAATCATGGAATTCGAAAATCCGTATGCGAGAAGTACCCCGATGACCTACTACTTCCGGTGAGGTTCTGAGGTGCACATTCCATGCATGCTGCGATATCCCATGATGCCCCATGAGAGAATTCTTAAATGGGAGTGAAACGACGCAACTGTCGCAGGTAGGTCACGCGATGATGACAAGATGGCGGATGTAGTGCGTTCGAATTCCATTCATACTACTTACATCCATACTGTATAGACCGTTTCCTTAGAATGCAAAATGACCCATCATGCTATTAGTCTATGCACAAAGAGAATGCTAAGAACTTCCGGTCGGCAGCTGATAAGTATAAACAGTCACATTTAGACAGCTTTGAAACGATAGTTTTAACCTATTCGCTTTTATTGTGTTTGAACTAATACTATTGTCGATCAGCGCCACCTCCTGGACTGATCATTTAAAAAATGCAATCTATAGGATGGAAAACAACTGCTGTGAGGCATTCTCCCTCATTCTCAGATGGCATCTTCTGCCGTTTAAATGGAGTCTCGTCATTGCTTAAGTCAACATTTTCTCTTACTTTCAAGTATATAACCAACCCAAACTTCAAGAGTTCCCACTTAGATATGCTTGGCATTTATAGCAGGTTTGGAATGCTGTCCCGGGAGAGAACCCTGAGCTCGGAGATATTTGAGCCCAGGGCTCCTGCCCTGTCTAGAAGCATGGATCCGAGATCAGGTAGGTCTCGATCGCTCCCCCTTTAGAAGGGAAGAAAAAGGAGGAGATGGGGTGGAAGGGGGGACTCTTGCAAAAAGAAGATAGAGCAATAAGGAGAAAGTGATCCATTTATATTAAGCTAGGATCATTCTGATTGGATTATTACTGATTACGGATGAGTGGCCAGCAGTGCACAATCATATCACGTGCTTCTCTCGAAATTAGTTTGTGAAACTTCACAAATGTAACTCAACATAACATGTTTGACGCACACACGATCTCACTACGGCATTCGCATTCCAGATCAAAGCTCCATTTTTACAGTAAAGCAAAGGCTCTCTTTTTAGCTCTGGAACACATTGAAAAGGCTGAAGGACACTATTTTATTATTTTTTCTGACTCAAAATCTTGTTTCTCCATGGAAGCTGAAATGGCAATGAAATTAAAAAAAACTCTTGCACACACACGTAGCCTACTGTACTGTCCCACTAACACATTGATTGAATACGTGTCACAAAGTGAACATAAAATGGCGTTTGAAATGACAGAAAACAAAAACCAGGGTAAACACTACACGACACAACACCAACTGAATGAAAAATAAACGGCTCCTGATGAGAATCATCATGCTAGTCAGCCAGCAGAGCATCAGTAACGGAATTTTATTGGTCATTTTTTGTAAATTGCATGACTTGCATACCTGTTAAGCTTCATGACCGTAATCTGGTTTGCTCTCTGTCTGTGTGTGTGTGTGTGTGTGTGTGTGTGTGTGTGTTTGTGTGTGTGTGCGTGCATTAAAGAGCCGCTGAGCAAACAGCTGACAGGTCGGGAAAACACACCCACACACACACATTCACTGTATTTCTTACGGCAGACACATAACCTGGGAGAACTTTTTTCTTTCGCACTTGAACCACAGATCTGACAGATTATAACGGCTTTAACACACCTTTCAAAGTTGTGACACAAAAACATTCTGTGATTCACTCAAAACGCTATTGAAACCCATTTTCTGAGCGGAAATTACCACTTGTAAACGCTGTAAACGGAAGTTCTAAACATTCAGAATAAGGAGAATAAGGTGAATAAAATGTGCAACCACTTACCTCAAAAAGTAGCAAATGATTATTATTTTTTTTAGTGTATACATGTGTGCTTAACAGAGCAATATAATCACAAAACTACAGCAGATAATGATAGAAGATGCTGATTCGACAAATTCCATGTGAAGGATACGAATGTCAAGCCTGCAGGAGCCCTGTGCAGTGTGTGGCCGTACTAGAGGAGAAGAGAGGAAAATAAAATCAATGTGTGCAGCGTCAGCATAATGCATTTTCTTACTAGTAGCCTTTATGAGGGCAGATAAAAAAATAATAATAAGACAAGGGGAAAATATGAAGTAACTATAAAAGAAATGCTGTGTAGATGAACCAGACTACCTCTGGGAACTCTTAGAGGGACAGTTCACCCAACAAAACACACACAAACAAACAGACACACAAAGACACACACACAGAAGGTAAAAACGCAAACACACACATACAAACAGCATATTGTGATATTTGTAATATATAATATTGTGATCATTACCGATGCATGAAAACATATGTATTATTAACTATAAATCATGTATTATAAATGCGCAGGATATATTTTGTTTCATTTATTATTTCACAGACTAAAATAGAAATGAATAAACTAAAGAAATGTTGAAAGGCAATATGAAAAAGTACTAAAACACACACACACAAAAAATATTTAAATATAGAAACCTTGTTCAGAGAGCTGAGAAAGAGTGCAGTCAGAAGTGCTTCAAGTGTGTGAGAGACGCAGATCACCTTAATTAAGCTCATTTCCACACACATTAAGCAGTTTAACACTGTCAGCTATATTGGTCAGCTATAATATAATTACACTTATCTGTTTACTTACTGGCAGCTTTTCAACCTGATTACTGACACGGCTCAGAGAAAGTTGATCTCACAGTTTCATCAAACGATTAGATGGGATCAAATCTAAAATCCAATTAACTGACAGACTATTTTTGCGTGTGGGAAAAATAAATGACTAAAATAAATATATAAATAAATATATACGCAAGTAAATAAAGTGTGTTAAGATTTTTAAGGAGGGCCACCGGAGGGTGTGTTCTAACTATGGGGGATCACACTCCTCAGCCTGCATGGGAAAGTCTATGCCTGGGTACTGGAGAGGAGGATCCGGCCGATAGTTGAACCTAGGATCCTGGAGGAACAATGCGGTTTTCATCCAGGCTGTGGTACACTGGACCAGCACTATACCCTCACCAGAGTGTTTGAGGGTTCATGGGAGTATGCCCAAACAGTCCACATGTGTCTTGTGGACTTGGAGAAGGCATTCGACTGTGTCCCTTGTGGCATTCTGTGGAGGGTGTTCGGGGAGTATGGGCACTCTGTTAAGGGCCGTCTCATCCCTGTATGAACAGAGCAGGAGTTCGGTTCACATTGCCGGCAAAAAGTCAGACTTGTTTCCTGTTGGACTCCAGCAGGGCTGCCCCCTGTCACCAATTCTTTTTTTTTTTATGGACAGAATTTCAAAGCGCAGCCTTGGGCTGGAGGGGGTCCGGTTCGGGGAGCACATGATCTCATCTCTGTTATTTGCAGACAATGTTATGTTGGCTTCATCAGACATGGACCTTCAGCATGCACGGGGGCGGTTTGCTGCCGAGTGTAATGCGGCTGGGCTGAGAATCAGCACCTCCAACTCCGAGGCCATGGTGGTTTGCCAACTCCAGGTTGGAGGAAAGTCCTTAACCCAGGTGGAGGAGTTCAAGTATCTTGTGGTTTTGTTCACGAGAGAGAGAAGGATGGAACGTGAGACTAATAGGTGGATTGGTGCAGTGACAGCAGTACTGCGGTCGATACCGGTCTGTTGTGGTAAAGAAGGAGCTGAGCCGAAAGGCAAAGCTCTCGATTTACCAGTCAATCTAAGATCCTACTCTCACCTATGGTCATGAGCTTTGGGTCATGACCAAACGGACAAGTGTTCTTCGCAGGGTGGCAGGGCGCACCCTTATAGATAGGGTGAGAAACTCTGTCACCCGGAAGGAGCTCGGAGTAGAGCCGCTGCTCCTCCACATCAAGAGAAGTCAGCTGAGGTGGCTCTGGCATCTGTTTCGGATGCCTCCTAGACAACTACCTAGGGAGGTGTTTTAGGCATGTCCCACCGGGAGGAGGCCTCGGGGGAAGACCCAGGACACGCTGGAGGGACTATGTCTCTCATTGGCCTGGGAACACCACGGGATCCCTACCGGAGGAGCTGGAGGAAGTGTCTGGGTAGAGGGAAGTCTAGAGTTCACTCCTATTGCCGAGCTCAGACTGCATGATTTTCATAGTAGTATGAAGTAGTCGTGTCACAGATGTTTTGTGGACTATCCGGGCTAGCATTTTGTTGCTGATCCATTTTGCAGTGTGAACACAGCAGCGACAAAATAAGTAATTTGTCCAAACTATGTGTCACAACCAAGAACACGTCGTATATCTTTTGTTATGAATTACATAATGAGAAAGAAGCCTTTAATCGGGTAGAAAATTTACATATTTGCTCACCTGGGTTTGAAGGGAATTGGCAATTTCTCCTCAACTTTATTCTCTTTTGACCTAGTTGTCATATTGCTCAGTTGACACATCAGATGCGAGTGCTCCTGCCAAATTTCCACTAGTTTTCCTCCATTTCTTGGTTCAAAATAAACTGAAAATGACCGCTTTTAACGTCTCCCCAAGCCTCTCGCTGGCCTGCAGGTACACACACTAGTGAATGCTGCTCTCTCATTGGCTGTAGTTGATCGCCGATGTTATTTTCAGTCAAATCTCATTTCACAAAGCATGATCTGAATCGTCGACTCATCGTTGTCAGCGACTCATCGCCGATTCTCTCAGGAGGCATCTTTGATAGTTCATACTGTGTGACTGTCACTCACGTGCACAAGCACTGGTTTACCTGCGATTTCAGGCATTTGTCGGTGATTTCTCAAAACCTGTCATCGAGTCAACATCGGGGCTAAAATCATACAGTCCGAACTCAGTATAAGACTGCTGCCCCCGTTACCCGGCCCCAGAAAAGTGGATGAAAATGAGATGAAATAAAATGTCTCTGCGTGTGTGTGCTACAGATGCTGCGGATGTCTCCAGATGTCTGTGTGTCTTCAGCACCCGCTCGTCTTCAGTCAGTCAGTGAGGACTGAGTCTGAGCTCCTGCATCTGTAGCTGACGGAGCCATTATTGAATTAGTGTGATTTAGTGGTAAATGAACACGCTCCAGCGCCGTAATAAAAGCGCCTCGACCTCAAGCAGGAACACTGAAGCATTAGACGAGTGAGATGTTCAGCCAGCGCACATCCTGTCCTCGCTTTCAACACTTTTATTATTAATACAATCAAATTCTGGCTTTTTACTGTTCATGCTGCTTAATATAATGAAAGTCAGGGTTTCTCCTGCTTGATGTTCAGCTCTGGCCAGGAGATCTGCTGTATTAATAGACATTGACATTCACTCTGCAGGTGCTCCATTGACGCAAGTGTTGAAGCCAAAGTGTGGCTGGAAAATGATGTTCGGTGCAGTTTCTGATCTGCAGGTGTTCGATTATCAGCGTCATTTATCATGAATTTTACTGCTTTATGATCATTGCATATATTAACTGCCTGGTTATTGTTTTTTTTATTGTTTTAAAAGACTTTTATGATGATTCTCTCTTGATCTGACGTTGCAAAGTGTCAAGACGAGACAAAAAAATGTTTATATAGGACATTTTTTTTCTAATCGTTCGTTCGTTCGTTCGTTCATTAATTCATTCATTCATTCGTTCATTCATTAATTCATCCCTTCATTAATTCATCCGTTCATTCATGCATTTTCCTTTGGCTTAGTCTTTTATCCAGCATATGTTTTACGCAGCGGATGCCCTTCCATCCACAACTCAGTACTGGGAAACACTCATACACTCTCACATTCACACACATACTCATGCATTATGACAAAGTCATCTCACTCATGGGTCATCTTTAAAAGGCCATGAAACCCCCCTCTAGTTTAGAAAAAGTCAGGAAAGTGGGTGTGTCTAGCTCGGTTTAGGTGGGGGTGTCAAGGGAGGGGAAGAGGGGAGGATTTTAATAAAAATGGGAGTTTCCATTTTGGCTCACGCTGATATTCACAGAGGCAAAACAAACACACAGATGCAAAGGAGAAAGACAGAGACTGTTTAATGACTTTGATATCGCACGTCATATAAAAGAAAAAAAAACTGCATTTCTCGGTAACTCAGATGCCATCGATAGGTCAGAAAGCTGTGTGTGTAGACTATCCTGTCACTAAATGCGTCAAAAATTCATCACGACGGTCGGTAATAGTTTGATTGCGCTGTTTACATGTTCACATTTGGAGAGCTGCATTTACAGCAGATCTTTCAGTCCATAATATTGTAGTGATATTAACGCTCTGTAAACTGAGTAACTTAGAAATCATTTGACTAAGGTCTGTCTTAAAGCACTGAAAGAGTACTGCTGATGATACAAACTAACTTTGCCTCTGAATAAACAAACTAAGACCACTGACCGCTTACCAAATCTGTAGAGACAGGACAATCAACACCAACTGGAGCCAACTCGTTATTAAAAGGAGACGAGCAGCAAATCCGGATTTCACCATTTCCAGATGAGAAAAGCTCTTGAGTAAAAAATGCCCTTGCCTTGATTTGCTCGCCGATGTCTTATGCATCTGTCAACTGACTGTATTTACATCTTAAAAGTCAGATTTATTAACAACATTAAATTGAAACATTTAATTTTAGTTGGCTTTTTTTGTTGCTCAGCAATAAAACAAAGACAGTAAAGTTTACATTAAATTCAAAATTATGATTTCTGTCAAAGGCATTTGCCCCCAACCACCTCCCCAGCATTCTCCCTCTCTTTTCAGATGAGATGGAGGACTAAACCAAAGGTTACCGTGGGCCAAAGTTGGGCATGAATTTGGGCATCTCTGGTCTATGGCGATCAACGATTGTCTCATTTACTAGTAGGCGGTGCTGCATTCGCCATATTTAGCACTGCACTTTTCCCCATTTAAAACTATACGAGTGACGCGTCTTCTGTACACTATAGTCTTTGACTACAGCCAATTTAGTTTATTCAATTCACCTATACCGGGAAACCAGAGCACCCAGAGGAAACCCATACCAACACAGGGAGAACATGCAAGCTACACAGAAATGCCAACTGACCCAGCCAGGACTCGAAACAGTGACTTTCTTGCTATGAGGTCACTGTGCTAACCACTGAGCCCCCGTGCTCCCCATAAATGCAAATTTATTATCATGATTTTTTGGTGGATCTGTTTTGGGTCTAAATTGGTGAATACATTATGATGGTTCAAATCAAAAAGTATGATGCGGTTTTATATACTAATTTTATAATAATATTAAAGGGTCACAAAACACCAAAACACATTTTTTGAGCTGTTGACAGTCGTATATGTGTCCCACACTGCTAAAAACACTATTAGGACACCTATATTTCACTAAAAAGTGTAAATTGGTTGTTTTTGCGTTATTTCAAGCAAATTCGTATTTCCTGTTTGAAACGAATTTTTGAAGCTGCGTCACGGTCATGAGATAATAGCGTGTATTCCAGCGTGCAGACTGGACGTTTGTACCAGAGTGTGTCTTATTACGTCTTACAGTGTGCTGCATTATTGCATGAGTAAACCTTGGTTCAAACCAATCAGCGTGCTCTATTGTGAAACTTCATTAATATTCATTAGTCACAGTGTTTAGACGACAGAGACGCCACGTTGTATCGGAAAAACAAGCGTGAAGTGTTGCTTTTATAGTTTGCTGCAGTTAAGTTTTGTTTTCAGTTTCTCTCTGTGAGAGCGCAGCTGAAGTCACGTGTGAATTAACAGTGTACGCGACGCTCGACAACAATAACTTAACTTACGTGTCTAAGGAGGATTATTGTTTACCTGAGAGCTGTTCTCATCTGCAAACGCTGAGATCCGGATTTGCTTGTAGTCTTCTCTTAATAAAGACGCGGCTCTAGTTGCTGGTGATTGTCCTGTCTCTACAGATTTGGTAAGTGAGCGACCAGTGCTCTTTGTTTATTCAGTTTGTTCGTATCGAACTAAGTTAACTATTGCACCGAGTGTAAACATGTTAGCACAACAACCAAACTTTAACCTCGTGTAGGATTTTCACTGCATTTAGTGACCGGATTAACACACGCGGCTTTCTGGACACTACCTGCTGTGTGCCTCTAAGTTTCCGGGAAATGCGGAGGGTTTTTTTCTCTCGTTCGCCGTGCGGTATCAAACATTGCATGAAAAATACACGCTTAGAGCAGTTCCTTGAATCAAATATCTCGTTTGTCGCGAGGGACATGACTGAATTCCCTAAATGAAAGAGCCAAACTGCAGTTAAAGTCCACCATTTAATAATTTGGCAAATAATTTGACTACAGATGTCCATGTAAACACAGTCACTTTCTCCCGTGTGTGTGTGTTTTGACTCTGAAACTCAGTGGGTGCCCAAATAGACAATCCCAGACCATCCTTCTTTAGTTCCTTCGACACTCCCCTCTAAACAGAGCTGGACACGCCCACTTTTCTGAATTTTTCCAAAGTAGAGGTGTGAAAACACCCTGCTGAAACGAGGGGGTTTCATGGCCCTTTAATATACACTGAAAATATATTCAGCAGTTTCCTTGTGTTTGTTGTCTCATTACAAACAAAAAATCAGAATGTTAAATTAAGCATTGATTTAATATTGTGAGTACGCTATATGTCTTACTGTATATTAAATTAAGTAAATGTCTATTTGTAAAGCACATTTATTGCATATGGCCATACATCCAAAGCACTTCACAATCTCTCCACACCCCCACCAGTGTGCAGCATCCACTTGGATGATGCGACAGCAGTCATAGGACAACGGCGCCAGTGTGCTCACCACACACCAGCTATTGGGGGAGTGGAGATACAGTGATAGAGCCAATTCAGTGGATTGGGATAATTAGGAGGCCATAATGGGAAAGGGATGATGGAGGGGAAATGGCCTGGACACCGGAGTTACACCCCTACACCTAATGAGATGTTCCATGGGATTTCGAATGACCACAGAGAGTCAGGATCTTGTTTTAACACCATTTCCGACAGCAACCTAGTTTTTCCCATGTTGTCTCTTAGCTTCAGTGAGTATGGTTAACATTATTCACGTCTCTCAAAAAAATGAAAAGCAAATCGTACCCCGAACTTTTCATCAGTCAAGTCCGTGTGATAGTAGTGTCCGTGTAACCCTAGCATGTTTAATAATATGCTCCATTAAGAGTTGTGTGAGTGTTTCCAACCGAAGCGCATCCTGTGGAACCCAGATTGATTTGTGTTCAAATGAGCTGGAATCCTGAATGTCTCTCTGAGGAGTTGGTCACTCTTGTGTTGTTGTTCGCTGCTCTTCAGTGTTTGCTTGATTAGTTTGTGCTGTTTTAAAAGAAGGGCTGACCTTGAGGAATCTCCAGAGCTGAAGTCGGGGAAACTCTTCTGCAGCGTCTCATTCTTTCTCTCTGACTTTTATTTGATCGACCTCCTTAAGAAAACAGTTTCCATGGCAACGGGCTGAGGAGCACAACACAGATGAAGGCAGAGATGAAGCTCAGAGATGCTGCCTGTGTCTTTGTCTGAATGAATGAGTGAAGGTGAGACGGATGAAAAAGAGGAGGTGGTAGTGAACAAATGAGGGAAAGGGAGAGGAGGAGGAAGTGGATGAATGAGTGAAGAGAGAATGAATAAGTGAAAGTGAGGAGGGAGTGAATGAATGAGGGAAAGAGAGAAAAGGGGGGAGAATGAATAAGTGAAAGAGAGTGGAGGCAATTGATGAATGTGTAAAGGAGAGTGAATGAACGTAAAAGGAGGCAGTGAATGAATGAGGGAAAGAGGAGCAGGGGGTGAATGAATGAGGGTAAGAGAGAGGAGGGGGAGAATGAATAAGTGAAAGAGAGAGGAGGCAATTGATGAATGTGTGAAGAAAAGTGAATGAACACGTGAAAGAGGAGGAGGCAGTGAATGAATGAGGGAAAGAGGAGCTTGGGGTGAATGAATGAGGGAAAGAGTGAGGGGGGAGTGGATGAATGAATAAAGGAGGGGGAATGAATAAGTGAAAAAGGAGAAGGGAGTGAATGAATAGAGGAAAGAGAAGGAGGGAATGAATGAATGAGAGAAAGAAAGAGGGAGTGAATGAATGAGGGAAAGAGAGAGGAGGGAGTGGATGAATGAAGAAGAGAGAATGAATAAGTAAAAGAGAGGGGAGAGAGTGAATGAATGAGGGAAAGAGAGGAGATAGTGGATGAATGAGTGAAGGAGACGAAATGAATAAGTGGATGAATAAGTGAAGGAGACGAAATGAATAAGTGAAAGAAGAGGAGGGAGTGAATTAATGAGGTTAAGAAAGAGTGAGTAAATGAATGAGGGAAAAAGAGAAGTAGTATTGGATGAATGGGTGAAGAAGAGATAGAATGATTAAGTGAAAGAGAGACGAGGGAGTGAACAAACGAGTGAAAGAGGGAGTGAATGAATAAGTGAAGAGAGAAAATGAATAAGTGAATGAGGGGAGGGAGTAAATGAATGAGGGAAAGATAGGCGGAAGTGTATAAGTGAAGGAGAGAGAATGAATACTTGAAATAGAGCAGGGAGTGAATGAATGAGGGAAAGGGAGAGGATGGAGTGGATGAATGAGTTAAGAAGAGAAATAATGAATAAGTGAGCGAGATAAGGGAATGAATGAATGAATGATGGAAAGAGAGAATGGAGTGGATGAATGAGTGAAGAAGAGAGAGAATGAACAAGTAAAATAGGTGAAGAGGTGAATGAATGAGTGAAAGAGGAGGAGGGAGTGAATAAATGAAGGAAATAGAAAAGGGAGTGAATGAAAGGAAAAGGAGGAGGTAGTGAATGTATGAGTGAAAAATAGAAGGAATGTATAAGTGAAACGGAAAGGAGGGAGTAGTTGAATGAGTGGAGAGAGTTAAGAAGTAAAGGAGAAAGAAGGGAGTGAATGAATGAGTGAAGAGATAGAATAAGTAAAAAAGAGGAGGGGTTGATGAATAAGTGAAGGAAAGAGAATAAATGAGTGAAAGATTGGAGGGAGTGGATGAATGAGTGAAGGAGAGATAGAACGAATATTTGAAAGAGAGAAGGGAGTGGATGAATGAGTGAAGGAGAGAGAATAAATGAGTGAAAGAGAGGAGGGAGTGGATGAATGAATAAAGGAGAGGTAGAATGAGTGATTGAAATAGACTAAGAGGAAGTGGATGAATGAGTGAAGGAGAGAATCATTGAGTGAAAGAGAGGGGGAGTGGATGAATAAGGGAAGGAGAGGTAGAATGAATAATTGAAAAAGAGACTAGGAGGGAGGGAATAAATGAGGAAAAGAGAAGAGTGAATGAAAAAGGATGAGGGAGTGGATGAATGAGTGGAGAGAGAATGAATAAGTGAAAGAGAGGAGGGAGTGAAGGAGAGACAAGGAGGGAGGGAAAGAGAGGATGAAGAAGTGGATAAATGAGTAAAGAAGAGGGAATGAATAAGTTAAAGAGGAGGAGTGAATAAATTAGAAAAAGAGGACGGAAGAATGGTTGAATGTTTGAAGAAGAGAGAATGAATGAGTGGAGAAGAGAGAATGAATAAGTGAATGAGGGAACGAAAGATGGAGTGGATGAATGAGTGATGAAGTAAAAGTGAGAGGAAGGAGTGGATGAATGATAGAGGAGAACGAATGAATAATTGAATGAGTGAATGAATGAATGAGTGAGAGAAGTGAAGGAGGGATAGATTGAATGAGTGAAGGAGTGCATGGTTAAGGTAGCAAATGATTAATTGAATGATTGGGTGAAGGAGTCAGTCATTGAGGTACTGAAGGAGGGAGTGAATGAATTAATTAACGGGTGCATGGACAAGTAAACGAAGGAAAAGGTAAATGAGTGAGGGAGTGAAGGATGCAGTGAATTAATAAGTGAAGAAGTGAGTGAATTAATGAATGAGTGAAGGAGGGAATGATTGAAAAAGGAAAGAGTGAAAGAGGTAATGGATGAAGTGAATAGTTGAGGTTGTAAGTGGTTGATTAAATGATTGGGTGAAGGAGGGAGTGTAGGGGGGTGAGTCATTGAGGTAGTGAATGAGTAACTTAGTGAGTGCATGAATAAGTGAGGAAGTGAATGAATGAAAACCATGTCAATAAAGTGGATTGAATTGAGTTAAAGAGACGGTAAATAAGGGAGAATGGGGGAGTGAGTGAAATGAAGTACTGAATAAATAAGGCAGGGAATTAGAATGAATGAGCCGGTGAATGAATGAGTGAATATAGAGTGAGAGAGTGAATGAGATCTGTTGAGTTCTCTTGTCATCTGAGCACTAACACATCATGCAAATGCAAAGGCTTTTCCATCAGATGCACATGAATTGATCATGTTGATGTCACACTGAGAGCTGCACATCTGCATGCTTTCAGCCTTCCACTCGTCCTTCTGTTTAATGAATATTCTTCCATTCCATTCCAGCCTTTTTTCATTATTCATCCACTTTTCTTCCATTCCTTTCATTTATTTGTTCTGTGCATTGTTTTATTTATTAGTCACATTTTCCATTCTTCCATCCATCTGTCAAAAACTAAAAGCAAGGTAAACCTGATGGATGTATGGATTTCATTTTATTAATCCATTTTTTTTCCACTAATTTAAAATGGTCCTTCCAATATTTGATGACTTTTTTATTCATTCCTCATTTTCCACATCAGCCCATCCATCTATTTATTTAATTATGATTTACTCAACAATTCATCATTCATCTGGTTTTGTCCATCCATCACTTCTCTCCAGGCACACATCCAATCATCATTTTCATCCATCAACAATCCATTTGTTTAATCCACCCATCCTCCCCACTGTCCATCCTTCATTTCTTCATTGTTTTTCCACACATTCATATTTCATATCTGTCCACCCATACATTTATCCATATTTTCTGCACATCCGTCCAGCCATCCATCCATCCATCCATCCATCCATCCATCCATCCATCCATCCATCCATCCATCCAGTAAGAGTTTGCTAAAGCCAAAATAGGTCATGGCAACAGTGGAGACCCAGGTACACAATTACAGAATGTGTTTTTCCATCATTTATAGGATTTACACTGATGTTTATATTACAGCTTTGAATTTAA
>NC_133187.1:46710000-46745000 GCF_049306965.1 Danio rerio | reverse complement strand
TTATTTTGCTTTATTTATTTATTTTTGCACATAACTAACAAAGTTCCTAAACTTTTCAAAGTTAAAGATATTAATTATCATTTTTAAAATGCATTGTAAATGTACAATCTATTTTTATTTATTTACTTTTATATTTGTAAATTTTAATTCTCTTCTTGAAAAATGTGAAATGCTAGTAAGTAAATGTTAGTTATGTTTTAAACGTAGGTTATTCAAACCAAAAGTTGTATCTTTTAATGCTACAATTAACTAACTTAGATTTATATGCATCTATTTTGTTGTTTGTCATTTGAAATATTGTTATGTGATGTTGCTAAAGGAACAATAATGTAAAGCCCCGTTAATAAATGATTTATTTAAAGAAAGCCTGCTTTCCTTTATTATTATTATTGTTATTGTTATTATTATTATTATTATTATTATTATTATTATTATTATTATTATTATTAATATTATCATTGTTATAATTTTATAACAATTATAATTTTACTTTTTATAGCATACACTGCTTTTATACTGTACGTAATTTCTACATTTTCATCTCTTACTCGTATGTTATTAATATTACATATATGATATTTGAATGTAAAGCAAGTTTCTGCAGGTATTGTGACGTTTTCTAATAAGCTGCACTTATTGGACTCCCACTTCTTTTTGTTTTTTTTGTGCTTTGAATGTTAAATGAGTTTTTCCTCTCCATTTCATTTCTTCGCATTTGGTTTCTGGTTAATTGCATGTTATATTGGTCCCAATTCCCGAATGTGGGAATGTAGAAGTATCATTCAACTCCCACTCTGTGTGTGTTTGGTGGCTGTAATCAGTTCACAGAAATATTGCTGTCAAACCCTCACATGCTGTTAAAGGACCCCTGAAGTACCTTAAAATGCACAGCGTTGTCAGATATGACTTGCATTTAAATAAAACATGAAGGCCTGGGTGGGGTTTTGGGGTTTCTTTTTCTCAATGGTACGACTAATAAACATGGAGGAGTTCAGATCCTCACTCTGTCAACTAGCGTTTATTGTTTTTTAGTTTGTTTATTGTTTGTTTGCTAATGTTTAAAAGAAGTGCAGGATTTAAACTGTGTTTTGTTCTGGGCAGTCAGATGCTAATAGAGAGCATTTGATTGGGCAGAAGATTTGATGAGAAGCTGAAATGTGGAGTGATGTCGTATCATTGATTGGTTGAAGTGAAAATTGCATGTTTATATCTACACAAAGTGAATTTGGTCTTCATTTTTGGAGCACACTATCTAATAGATATTTGGATTCAGATGTCAGGGATACTTTATTGAGAAACACTTTTTGGGATTGTTTTTTTTTTACCCTTATTGAGTGACAAAGTGTGTATGAGTTCATCTTATATGTCCCCACTAGTTTAGCAATACCAGTTTTTTATTTATTTTTATTTTTTATTTTTTATTTAGCTTTCCATTACAAAAATGGCTCATAAATCAGACAGAATGATGCATTTTGGAAATGTATAAGTGCAGATTATTTCCTCTGAGGAATGTGTTTAGGGGTAGAAGAAGAGAATATTCAGATTGTACAGTATAAACATCAGTATGGCATATACTGTATGGGAAATCCTCGTTAAGATAGCTGGCTGTGTGTGTTTGAAAGGTTTATGGCCCTGTGATAGCAGCTCTTTAATGTTTGATGGACAGGTGCTTTTCTGTTTCTGATTATCTGTGTGTGTTTCTCTCTGTGCAGGGCAGTTTTGTGGCCTGTATGACCGGCACACTACGGCAGATGGACGACTATCACTACACACACCTCATCAGCACTTTTGGGAAGATGCGCACAGACGTGGTGGTGAGTTTACAGCTTTATGCTAAGAGAAACCTCTGGAGGAATGAGTTTTCTTGTGATTACTATTATTATTGTTGTTGTTATTGGATATAGATAGCTAAAGATATATAAATATATATTTGACTTATTTCATATTTTTTCAAAATTATTTCCCAAATTACAAGTTTCACTTCTAAAATTAAGAATTTACAATTGTTTAGCTTAAATAAGCTAATGCTTTTTTTATTTATTTATTTATTTTAATATTTTGTTTTATATTTTAGATATTTTGTTCTTTATTTTATTTCATTTTATTTTAATATTTATTTTGATAATTTATTTTGCTTTATATATTTTTTATTAATTTATATATATATATATATATATATATATATATATATATATATATATATATATATATATATATATATATATATATGATAATTTGTTTTATTTTATATATTTTTTGTTTTAGTTTGTTTTTTTAGATATGTTATGTTTTATTTTGCTATATTTTATTTAATATTTTTTTTTTATTTTGGTACTTTTTTATTTTATTATTTTAATGTTTATTTTAATAATGTATTTATATATACATTAATTTTTTGTTTATTTTATTATTTTTTATGCTTATTTTATTAACTTATTTTATTTTATATATTTTTCTATTTTATGTTATTATTAATTTTATTTTATGTATATTTTAATAATGTGATATTTTATATATACATTTTTTTATTTTGTTTTGTTTTATTATTTTTTATGTTAATTTTGATAATTTGTTTTTTATATTTATTTTGATACTATATTTAAAAAAATTTTACTTTTATATATTTTTTTATAATTTTTTTAATCTATTTTTAATATTTTTATTAATGTTATGCTTTATTTAATTTTAGATTATATTTTATTTTTTACTTTAATTTTATTATTTTTTTATTTAATTGTATTATTTTTAGGATTTTTTATTTATTTTAATTTATAAATATTTTTATATGTAATTTTATTTTATTCTCCAAATTGTTTAAATGTTGGTTTAATCCAAAACTCTCTTGACTCTTCTCCAGGATTTCCTCATGGAGACGTTTATCATGTTTAAGGACCTGATAGGGAAGAACGTCTATCCTGGAGACTGGGTTATAATGAACATGATGCAGAATAAGTAAGTGAATGTCATTTAGTACTGTAAAGTGTTGTGAAGTATTGCAGATTGTGTCTCATATCTAAAGGCTATACTGTTTTTGTGTCTTGTTTTAAGTTTGTGCAGTTGAAAACTTTGTCTCCTCTTCCGCAAGTTAATTGGCTTCAGCGAGGTTTCATTTTGCCTCAAATGAACTAGTTGAAATACAGCTCATTTAGGCATTCTCAGGTATTTGTCAAGTTTGGAGTCAGCTGTTTTCCAGCAGTTTTGCAGTGGAGCGACGTCAGAAATGTGCAGTCGTGTTGGAGCTCTGCTTACATTATCTCTCTCTCTCTCTGCCTTCAGCACAAGCTGCAGTTGCTTAGAAACCGCAGTCAGAAATGGCCAAGAATGTGTTTGCGAATGTTTTTTTCTTTCCCCCATCAGTGCAGCATCAGTTGGTGTGTGTCAGGCATGTAGCGTTCCTGCGTGTGCACCTGTGTGTTCGCTCTGTTCTCGCTCCATCACAAGTGTGGCGGCTGCTGAAATGAAAGCCATGAATTATGAATCTGTGTGTGTGTGTTTCTCTCTCTTGTTGTGTTTTGTTTTATTCATGCCTCTTTTCTCAACTCTCTGCCAAAGCGCGTCCAGCGTGACTGTGAAGATGAAGGTTTAGCGCTCTTTCACAGCCAGCAGGAAGTCAGACCTGAGTTTCCTGTCGCTGACTTGGAGTTTTTCTGAGCGTCCCTGATCCGAGTGAACTCTATTCTCATTTCACAGCGTAATTAGCATATTTTGCTAAGGCAAGCATGAGGGGGTTTTATGCTTTAAATTGTGTTTTGTTACGTAAAGGTGTACTTTTACTAACCTCAGACCAATTTGTTAATTATAAAATGGCTGAAAAGCAGCCTACAGACTTGTGTTGTTGGAGAGAATTGAGCTGTGCCTCGAGAATTCACAGAGATTGAAGGTTGAATTGTCTTTATTGAACTAAAAACATCCTGAAAACTGTGATAACTGCATTATGCTATGATGTTAGGTTTTAGGTGTAGGGGTAAACGTTTATTTTGTGAGTTATTTTGTGTAAAGTGTTGGCAAAAGACCAAACAATAATAAACTCCTGTCAAAGAAAGTGAATTTATTACACAGACTGAAATCAAATAAAACTAGGGACGCAACGGTATCAGAATTTCACGGTGCGATAATACCTCGGTATGAATGGCACGGTACGGTATTTATTAAATAATTTACAGGAAAACAAAACTAATGAAAAGACTCGAAAAAAGTGCCAAAAGTGTTTATTTACCTTAGCTATGAACATATCAATGACATACAAATTAGCCATCTATCTGTAAGTTTCGAAACAGGAACTTCAATTTTTTTTAATTTTAATAACAAAAAACTATTAAACCATATAAAAAAATAAAGTTTCAATTTAGTATTGTTGAAAACTCATCACATTCAACATTTAATCACTCACTCACTTAGATAGAGATGGGTTTTTAAGGAAAATGATCATATAACTATAATCTGGTAAATGTCTGGGCATGTCCCCTGCAACAGAAAAAAACCCTCTCATTTGGGACTGAGGTTTCTGGGACAGAGAGATATGATTTAGCCAAGGTTGACAGCAGTGGGTAACGCTGTGCATTGTCTTTCCACCACTTGAGAGGACAAGCCATGATTGAGATAGAGGTCTCTTTGCAGTACAAGTCAATGTCTGCATCAATCTAACAAGTGTGCTGTGTTCTGCAGTCCCCATGACTGTTTTTAGTCGTATTCCCCGACTTATATTTCACCACAGTCTGGCAGTGCCTGCATACTGTTTTTTTCTTTGTCTGTCACCTTTTCTACTTTTTCGTATCTTTTTAGAAAGAAACCGAAATGCTTCCACACATCCGATTTAAAACCCGCTTTAGGTTCGATCATTTCCAGCTCCTTTTCTTCCCCGCTACTAGCAGAACACTCCATTTCCGCATTACTGGATCTGTAGTGACAAAAGACCGCAAAGGATGATGCCCACGCCTAGGCTGATGGGAATTGTAGTTCCCGCTACCTCCCGTTCACTTCATTCACCTAAGCAAACTTTTCTCAGAAATATAGTTTTATTGAGTCATGCGCCTACGGTAATATTGAAAAAAAATGACTATTGCAGTATGACGGTATTTACAATGTTGTTACATCCCTAAATAAAACTCAATAGATTATTAATATAACATAGATGTATAGATCAGGGGTCACCAAACTTGTTCCTGGAGGTCCGGTGTCCTGCAGATTTTAGCTCCAACCCTAATCGAACACACCTGAATGAGCTAATCAAGGTCTTACTAGGTACACTTGAAACACCCAGGCAGGTGTGTTGAGGCAAGTTGGAGCTAAACTCTGCTGGGACACCGGCCCTCCAGGACCAAGACTGGTGACCCCTGGTATAGATAGATAGATAGATCAAGAAACTGTGGTTCACTTATTTTAGCAGATGCATAGCAACCTGTTATAATAGCATAGCAACACCTTGGCACAGAACAACAACCTAGCTACCAACACAGCAATAACCTAGCAACCGGACAGCGATGCTCCAAAGTCTCTGTTTTTTTATTCAGAAACTGTGTTTCACTTCACTTAAGCAGCTGCATAGCAACCTATTTTAACAACATAGCAACATCCTGGTCAGCACAGAACAACAACCTAGCAACCACACAGCAACAACCTAGCAACCACGTAGCAATTCTCTGAAGTGTCTATTATTTATTTAGAAGCTGTTGTTGACTTCACTTCAGCAGCTGCATAACAACCCATTTTATCAACATGGCAACACCCTGGCCAGCACAAAAGAACACCCTAGCAACCTCACAGCAACAACCTAGCAACCACACAGCAATGCCTTAAAGTCTCTAATTTTTCTTCTGAAACTTTGGATAACTTTACTTTCAAAGCCGCAGAGCAACCCATTTTAGCAACACAGCAGCACTGAAAAACAACCTAGCAACAACAACCTAGCAACCACACAGGAACAACCGAGCAAACACAGCATAGCCCCAAAGTCTCTAATTTTAATTCAGAAACTCTGGTTGACTTCAATTTTGCAGCTGCATAGCAACTTATTTTACCAATATAGCAGCACCGTGGCCTGCACAGAAGAACAGCCTAGCAACCAGATAGTAACAACCTAGCAACCACAAAGCATTGCTTCAAAGCCTGCAATTTTTTATTAAGAAATGGTGGTTGACTTTACTTTCGTAGCTGCATAGCAACCCATTTTAACAACATAGCAACATCCTGGCCAGCTCAGAACAACAACCTAACATCCATACAGCAACAACCTAGCAACCACGCAGCACAATGCTCCAAAGTATATATTTTTTTTTTTCAGAAACAGTGGTTAACCTCACTTTAGCATCCGCATAGCAACCCATATTACCAACAAGGCAAAACCCTGGCCAGCACAAAAGAACAACCTAACAACCTTACAGCACCAACCTAGCAACTACACATCAATGCTCTGAAGTCTCTAATTTTTGTTCTGAAACTGTGGTTTATTTCATTTTAGCAGCTGAACAGCAACTCATTTTAACATCATAGCAACACCCTGGTCGGCATAAAACAACAACCTAGCAACCACACAGCAACAACCTAGCAACTACACAGCAATGCTCTGAAGTCCCCAACAGAAAACGTGGCTCATAAAACAAAATAACACTAGTAGCTGTATAGCAACCGATTTGAACAACATAGCAACACCCTGGTCAACACAGAACAACAACCTAGCAACCTCACAACACCAACCTAGCAACCTACACAGTTTTTTGTTCAGAAACTGCAGTTCACTTCACATTCACAGCTGCATAGCAATCCATTTTAACAACATGACAACACCCTAGTCAGAAAAAAACATCCTAGCAACCACTTAGCCACAACCTAGCAACCACTCTAGCAACCACACAGCACCAACCTAGCAACCACAAATCAATGCTCCAAAGTCTTTAATTTTTATTAAGAAACGATGCTTGACATCACTTTCAGCTGCGTAGCAACCCATTTTAACAACATAGCAACACCCTGGCCAGCACAGAACAGCAACCTAGCAACCACATGCACCAACCTAGCAACCACACAGCACAATGCTCTAAAGTATCTTTTTTATTTTTTTAGAAACGGTGGTTGACTTAACTTTAGCATTCGCATAGCAACCCATTTTACCAACATAGCAACACCCTGGCCAGCACAAAAGAACAACCTAGCAACCTCTCAGCAACAACCTAGCAACCACACAGCATCAACCTAGCAACCACATAGCAATACTCCAAAGTCTCTAATGCTTATTCTGAAACTGTGGATTACTTCACTTTAGCAGTTGCATAGCAACCAATTTTGTTAACATAGCAACACCCTGGCCTGCAAAAAACAACAACCTAGCAACAACCTACACATCAATGCTCTGAAGTCTCTGATTTTTCTCCAATACTGAGGTCTGGTGTTGTAAATAAAGTAGGCTGCTGCTCTTCAGGTGTTCAAAGAAAGCAGGGATGTAAGATCACACAGATGCTGAGTTGTTTTCCATTCTCTCTCTCTCTCTCTCTCTCTCTCTCTCTCTCTCTCTCTCTCTCTCTCTCTCTCTCTCTCTCTCTCTCTCTCTCTCTCTCTCTCTCTCTCTCTCTCACTGCTGTGTCTGTAGACATGAAACGTTTAGATCCTCTGTGTGATTGATATCCCTCCGCTGTGGAGATTGTGTGGGGTTTTGTGTTGTGCCGTGTCCAGGTTTGATTGGCGCAGAGGTCGGGGTTCAGTCTTTGATATTGGGATTGGTGGAGTCTGGCAGTGCTGATGGAAGGATCCTCCATGTGAATCCCATCCTGAGCGCCGGGAAGTGGAGTCAACAGGTGCATCAGGCTGCAGAGAGTGCATGTAGAGCCGCTCTCTCTGTAACTCAGTGGGCGACATTGATGGAGGCGGATAAACGCTTGTTTGATGTGCCCTACTGTTCATTTGTTCCCCGCATCTTTCTCTGACTCCCTTTCAGACGGACAGAGAGGATGCACAGCAACTCAAAGCACAAAAAAAAATCTGATGATATAACAGGGTGCTTTATTGTACTTGTCATACCAAACATTAAATAATAATAAATACATTAAATATTAGGTTGATTTAAATTGATATATTTTAATATTTATCTATTTTGGAGCTGGGCAAACATTTTAGTTGCATCCAGAATTAAAGTGTGTTTTGACATAATATATGTGTGAATTATGCAGTTTATTTGGTACGCCTTATTAGTACCAGGTTGGACCCCCTTTTGCCTTAATAACTGCCTTAATCCTTTGTGGCATAGATTTAACAAGATACTGGAAATATTCCTCAGAGTTTTTGCTCCATATTGACATGATAGCATCACACAGTTGCTGCAGATTTGTCGGCTGCGCATCCATGATGTGAATCCTCCGTTCCACCCCATCCCAAAGGTGCTCTATTGGATTTAGATCTGGTGACTGTGGGGGCCATTTGAGTACAGTGAACTCATTGTCATGTTCAAGAAAGCAGTCCGAGATGATTCACGCTTTATGACATGGTGCGTTATTCTGCTGGAAGTAGCCATCAGAAGATGGGTACACTGTGGTCATAAAAGGATGGAGATTGTCAGCAACAATTCTCAGGTAGGCTGCGGCGTTCACATGATGCTCAATTGGTACTAATGGGCCCAAATTGTGCCAAGAAAATATCCTCCACACCATTCCACCACCACCACCAGCCTGAACTGTTGATACAAGGCAAGATGAAGCCATACTTTTATGTTGTTGACACCAATTTCTGACCCGACCATCCGAATGTAGCAGCAGAAATGGAGACTCATCAGAGCAGGCAACGTTTCTCCAATCTTCTATTGTCCAGTTTTGGTGAGTCTGTGTGAATTGTAGCCTCAGTTTCCTGTTCTTATCTGGCAGGAGTGGCACCCCGTGTGGTCTTCTGCTGCTGTAGCCCATCCGCCTCAAGGTTGGATGTGTTGTGTGATCAGAGATGCTCTTCTGCATACCTTGGTTGTATCGAGTAGTTATTTAAGTAACTGTTGCCTTTCTATCAGCTGGAACCAGTCTGGCCATTCTCCTCTGACCTCTGGCATCAACAAGGCATGCCCACAGAACTGCCGCTCACTGGATATTTCCTCTTTTTCAGAACATTCTCTGCAAACCCTAGAGATGGTTGTGCATGAAAATCCCAATAGATCAGCAAATTAAATGACTTAAATTGAAGTTGTACATTAAATCAGGTTAGTTTTATTTAAGATTTTATATTTATTTAACATTAAATATTTTTAATAGACACATAGTTATTTAAATTTCACTTAAATGTGAGTATAATATTAAAACTAGTATAATTAACAAGTTTGATATATTTAATATATTGATATATAGTTTGATTGATAAGTCTAAATAAGTTCGACTGCTTCTTGAAATAAAATATCAGTTTCATTAAAAACAAATATGTTTATTACAAATAAATATAAAATTATTCATTCGTTCATTTTAATTCAGCTTAGTCCTTTTATTTATTAGGAGTCACCACAGCGGAATGAACCGCCAACTTATCCAGCATATGTATTACACAGCAGTTGACCTTCCAGCTGCAACCCAGCACTGTGAAACACCCACACACTCACATTTACACATTCACTCACTACAGGCAATTTAGTGAATCAATTCCCCTAGAGCGCATGTGTTTGGACCGTGGAAACCAGACACCCAGAGGAAACCCAAACCAACAGAACAGGCAAACTCCACACAGAAATGCCAGCTGACCCAGCCAGGACTCAAACCAGTGACTTTTTTGCTGTGAGGTGACAGTTCTAACCACTGAGCCACTGTGCCACCCAATATTAAATTAAGCGTTAGGATAATATACAGATGAAGTATGAATTATTAGTCATCATCAAGTATTTCCCAAATGCTGTTATACGATTAGCCACAGAACAGACCATTGTTCTCCAATGACTTGCCTAATTGCCCTAACTCGTCTAATTAACCTAGTTAAGCCTTTAAATGTCACTTTAAGCTAAATACCAGTGTCTTGAAAAGTACCTAGTCAAATACTATTAATTGTCATCATGGCAAAGATAAAATGAATCAGTTATTAGAAATGAGTTATTAAAACTATTATGTTTAGAAATGTGTTTAAAGTGTTTGTCTACACTCTCAGAAATAAAAGTACGCGAACCGTCACTCGTCCATATTGGTACTTCAAAAGTATATATTATTACCTAAAAAAAATTAAGAGGAATACTTGTACTTTTTAGTAAAAAATGGCTGTGATTTCAACGGTAAAAAACTGTAAAAATGCTACAGAACAAATCTGTAACCTGGTTAATGGTATGTTTCCTTAATATAGACAGAAAATAACCGTAAATTCACTTTCCCAGAATTCCCTGCATGGCACATCACTTTTTATGCATTTTGTTGACATTAATATGGATCTTTTTAGTTGTTTCCCCGTCAGTTGTGTACATTAGAGATTTATGTTACATCTAATGTTGATAAACAATGTTTATTTCATGACTTTAATTTCATGCGTGTTACCATACTGATAGTAGCTGTGTGACTGACACTGAGCACCTTCTATATGCCGATACTGTTTTCTGCTTGTGGGAAAAGTTGATTGTGATGTGCTTTGGCTCATTATGTAACTTCCTCATCACCACCTGCATGTGGATGTGCTAACATGTCTAAATGTTTAACAAAAGATGTGTAAATGTTGATCATTCAAAATACAGACATTTTACCTCTATAAATTAATAAAATACGGTAGTTTACTGTAAAAATGAAAAATTACTTTCATGGTTTGTACCGTGTTTTTAACTGTAAAGTACTGGCAGCCACAACTGCTGTTTTTTTTTTTACAGTAAATTTTACGGAATTATTTTTTACAGTGTACTAATATGTACCCTTAGGGCAGTGGTTCTCAAACTGTGGTACGTGTACCACTAGTGGTACGCAGGCTGCCTTCTAGTGGTACGCAGAGTAGTCCAATATGTCATGTGCGTGCAACATACAGTATATTTAAAAATGTATCAAAAATGGTTCATATGTATATATGATGACATATAGCCTATATTTATGAGGTCCAAGCAACATTTTGGTTGGTGAACAGGTTTTGATGAATAGGATATTTTAGGTTAACACTTTACATTTAAGTACAGGAGATTTTTTTTTTGACTTTTTAAGAACAGTAGCCTACCATTTTAATGAACTTTTAATAGCACATTTCAATTTAAACATTGACATTTTATTTTGTTTGTTTGTTTTTTTACATATAAGCACAGCAGTGTTAATGTTCAAACTATTTATAAGGTTTAAAGTGGCTGATAATAATAAATATTCTTAATCATAGTAATTAATCTTCCACGTTTTTAAACTGTGCAGAGCTGAAGCTGCTTAATTAGGCCTATTATGCTACTGTATTTCAATACTGGTCATATGGTGGTACTTGGAGGGACAATTTTTTTTCTGAGGTGGTACTTAATGAAAAAAGTTTGAGAACCACTGCCTTAGGGTATTAATATTGACCTTTTAGGTACAAATTTGTACCTTTCAAAAAAAGTACCACCCCAGTGAAAACTCTTATTTCTGTGTGTACAAAGCCTTCAATTTATGTTTTCACCTTTATTATGAATACTTAGTGTGTTTGATATGTCTGGATATTGAGTTCACACTCCGTACGAAAAGATTCAATGGATGCTTTTCGCTTCAGCGTCTTGTTGTGCTGTAAATATATGCTCTTTATGGATTCTCTATTATTTGTGTGAACAGAATCCCTCTAACACACCTGAAGCTGTGTTTCTGCTCCTCTCGGGATGTGATTAACACCTTCAGTCACATTGATCACAGTGAATACAGCGGAGACTGAATAAAGACACCTGCGCTCGGCTAATGGACAGCACTAGATTACATTCCACGTGATGCTGAAGTGTTTGTGCTGATCAGCTGAAATAACGCTCAAATTAAAGTCAAATCCAGATTCGACTTGTTTTTGGTTGTCCGTAGCAGTATGGGAGTCTTAAAGGGACAGTTCTCCCAAAACTGAACATTCTGTGATCATTTACTCTCCAAACATGTTAGTGTTTCTTTCATTTGTTAAACACAATATATTTTGAAAAAAAGCTGTAACCATTGACTTATATATATATATATATATATATATATATATATTTATAGCATGGTTACAGGGTTTCAGCCTATTCTAAATATCTTCTTTTGTGTTCAACAGAAGACAGAAACTCTAAACGGTTTTGAATCACTTGAGGAAGATTAAATAGTGTCAGTTTTGTATCTTCGTTTTTTTGGTTGAACTGCAACTTATCTGTCAGCTAACATTCTATCATGCTGTGTTCACACCAGACGTGGCATGCACGGATAAAATGCACTATTCGCGCATGAATAAACGCGTAAACATTTTGAGATTACTCGCTTCATTCGCGCGTCTAATTCACTCCACAATAGATGTGGATTCATGTGATGAGCAGGGCTTCTGTCTGCCTGGTTACTCTAGCTTTGTTGCTAAATGGCTAACTTAGCTTTTATTGAGATAATAGCTGTGCTTTATGTGCTTTGGGAAGGCTGAAAAACAGCATAGATTTGTTCGGCGATGTGTCTGAACCCACTAGATCCTCATCAGGAGTTCATCAACTCCTCCAGAAACTTTACATGGACGATGGAGCTCAGCTTCTGACTGAGCCCAGCCCAGTTTGATGAGCTGTTGTCTGGCGTCAGCAAAATGATTTCTCCTCAGGACACCAACAACAGGCGCTATGTCATAATCACGCCCCCTACAAGAGCAAGCTCAGGATTGGTTGACGTGGCACAAATGTCAGCTGAAGTTCAGATTTTAAGCAATTTGCGCGATTAAAAATGTGCAAAACGCTCAACTCACTGCCCTTCATTCATACAAATTGCTCAATTTGTGCCACCTTAAGCCTTATTCACATTATGAGGGACTTGCAGAGGCAAAGTTACAAGCAACCATTCATTTCAATGGAGAGCAAGCGACTTTCGATGACCTCCATGTATACTCGAGTGAAAGTGACCAATGGTGACCAGGTGGGTGTGTCGAGCTACACGACAAAGTTGAAGACCCTTCAACTTTATGCAAATGAAGAGCGACTTTCTTGAACGACAGCCAACAGAAGCACCAGTAGAGCTCACATGATCCCGTCAGCTCGCTCAGGGGCAGGTTGTGTTCATGCTGTATATATCTACACGAACATGCTTTTGCAGCAGGTCGCCAGCCAGAGTGACAGTCAGCTACTAAGTTGCTGCTAGTGTAAATGAGTTTGAAGCTTCATCTGCGTCTGGTGGGAACGTGCCATTAAACATCGCATTTACAGTTGAAGTCAGTTATCAGCCCTCCCGAATATTTTTGTCCTCAATTTCTGTTTAACGGAAAGAATTTTCTTCACATTTCTAAACATAATAGTTTTAATAAACTAATTTCTAAATAACTGATTTCTTTTATCTTTGCCATGATGACGGCACATATTAAAAATATTGAATATGTAGAACATATAAAGATGTAGAATAATATAGATATTTTTCAAGATACTAGAATTCAGCTTAAAGTGACATTTAAAGCCTTAACTAGGTTAATTAGGCAAGTTAGGGTAGTTGTATAATGATGATTTGTTCTGTAAAGTATCTAAAAACGATGCTTAAGGCGGCAAATAATTTGACCTTAAAATGCTTTTTTTATTATTGAAAACTGCTTTTATTCTAGCCAGTAAAACAAATAAAACTTTCTCCAGAAGAAAAAAATATTATAGGAAATACTGTGAAAAATGATTTGCTCTGTTAAAGGGCCATGAACCCCCACCCCTCGTTTAGTTTTTTTTTTCCCCAAAAATGCTTCCTGATGCGCGTGGAGCGCATTGAGCAGAGGGAGGAGTAGGTGTGGCTTTTGTCAGTTGGCTTACCAGCTCAAGATTAAAAAAAAAAAATTCTGATATAAAATGTGATGAGGTGCATGCTTTTATAGTTTACAAAGGTAAAATGCAGAGAAATAAACAGTAAGTAATTTAATTTAATAAAAGACAATTTTTTTCTGAGGTGGTACTTAATGAAAAAAGTTTGAGAACCACTGCCTTAGGGTATTAATATTAACCTTTTAAGTACAAATTTGTACCTTTCAAAAAAAGTACCACCCCAGTGAAAACTCTTTATTTCTGAGAGTGTACAAAGCCTTCAATTTATGTTTTCACCTTTATTATGAATACTTAGTGTGTTTGATATGTCTGGATATTGAGTTCACACTCCGTACGAAAAGATTCAATGGATGCTTTTCGCTTCAGCGTCTTGTTGTGCTGTAAATATATGCTCTTTATGGATTCTCTATTATTTGTGTGAACAGAATCCCTCTAACACACCTGAAGCTGTGTTTCTGCTCCTCTCGGATGTGATCAACACCTTAAGTATCTAAAAACGATGCTTAAGGCGGCGAATAATTTTGACCTTAAAATGCTTTTTTTAAAATTAAAAACTGCTTTTATTCTAGCCGAGATAAAACAAATAAAACTTTCTCCAGAAGAAAAAATATTTTAGGAAATACTGTGAAAAATTATTTACTCTGTTAAAGGGCCATGAACCCCCACTTCGTTCAGTTTTTTTTTTTTTCCAAAAATGCTTCCTGATGCGCGTGGAGCGCATTGAGCAGAGGGAGGAGTAGGTGTGGCTTTTGTCAGTTGGCTTACCAGCTCAAGATAAAAAATAAAAATAAAAAATCTGATAAAAAATGTGAGGAGTTGCATGCTTCTATAGTTTACAAAGGTAAAATGCAGAGAAATAAACAGTAAGTAATTTAATGCCCTGCTACACACACCATATTTGTAATTTCATATAATACATAACCTCAATTTGAAGAAAATCATGCTCATAAACACTATAAAAGAAGAGGACTTCTCTTCTTCTTAAATCCTCAGGTCTGAATGCAGACAAAGTGGATAGCAGCAGGTCGTTTTCCCTGTTCCAACCAATAGGCCTGCTAGTAATCTGTTTGATTTTAAACATAGGTGAACACAGCAGCACATTTATAGGCGATGTGTCTGAATGGTAACAAACTCAACTTATAAAAGACAAAGTCCGCTATTCTCCAGTTCTCGTACTGCTCTCCCGACAAAAGTGCTTTCTGCACACAAACAGCTTTGCTGTATCGGCCCTAACAGCATTGCGGGGAAAACCATACAACAAACCCCATGGAACATGAAAACAAACACATACGATCCTTCATGATCGGCTACATACTGCGTACTGCTGTTTCACAGCTTGGCAGGTCTGTGGTCCACTTTGGTGTCATTTGAATGCATGTGCAGTCATGAATAATTAATAAGCAGCATCTTCTCATAGGATAAGAAAACTCCGCTATGAATAATAATGAGAAACCGATGCGTCGTTACTCCACTAGCAGATTTGTGCTACGTCACCGATTTTGATCCCGCCCCAAAAATAATTTTAAACCCGGAAGATGAAATTAGCTGACTAAAGCCCAAAGATATCCAGTTTTCCCCACAATTAAAACAGATGCTAGCATTGTCTTAATTGATGCTCAAGACACAAATCTGTTAAAATCTCAAAAAAAAAAAAAAATACTCAAGGATATCTTGAACCTTTGAACATTATTAGGTAAATATTTGAAAAGGAAAAAGAAATGGCTGAAGGTCTAACCGTAGACTTCAATTTTATGTAATATTTAGTATTAAGTAATATTAAGTATTTAAAATGTGCAGTTTCTAGTGTATTTAAAGAAGTTTGCCATTATAAAACTGTTCTCTAGGTGTATAAATATTTGTGAAAGCACATTCGTAGGAGTCTGTTAGTCTGTGGATTCCAGCTTTACAGTACAGTGTGAATATTGAAAGTGTTTTCAGAGTGTTAATATGCATTCACAGAGCATATCCCAGGACCTTTATGCATAGTAATTCTTTCTCTCTTGCATAAAACAGAAAGATCACAAGCGCTCTCATTTCTTATCTGCAGTGACTTGGCAGACTTTGAATCTTAATTTTAAGATAATTCCGTGTGTGAGCTGCCATCTCTGATCTGTGTTCACCTCCGCTTTCAGGGAAGTGTCCCAAAATTCGTCTAAAATATGATCTTTTTAAGTTTTAAACATTTATTTTTTTCTTATTCCGAGACCTGCCATCTCTCCATCACGTCTGTCATTAAGTATGAATAACACCTGCTGATGGAGTTGCTTTAGCACTCAGTTAATTATAGTCATTATGCAAATCAGGTAATGCCACAGTCAGCCCATAAGATTCACTTCACACTCTAATGTGTCCTGACATACGTCTTATACATACTAAAATAACTCATTTCCATTTTTGGTGATTGAAATCAGGGTTATTCCAACAAATATTGATTTCTTAAAGTGATAGTTCACCATAAAATAAAGCAAAATACTTATTATTTACTCCCCCTCAATGAGTTCCAAACCTTTATGAGGTTCTTTCATCTATTGAACACAAGATATTTTTTTGAAGGAAACTGTAGACCTGTAACCATTGACTTTCATAATAGGAAAAACAAATACTGTGGAATTCAATGGTTACAGGAGTCAACATTCTTCAAAATACCTTCTTTTGTGTTCAACAGATGAAATAGACTCAAAGCTTTGAAACTAGTATGCGTAAATGATGAGAATTGAAATGTCTGTGTGAACTATTCAGTATATGTAGTATAATTGAAATTAACAATCCATAACTACAAGTGTTTGCGTCCAAGCAATTGTAAACATATACAGTTACAAATGCTGTCTTTTTAGAGATTGAGACTGACATTTTAGCACAATTTGTGAAAAATGTCCTTATTTTAGACTTTTATTTGGGAAAGCAATTATTTTTAATGGTTTTGTTTTTCTTTTAGTAGTTTAAAGATTGCAAACACACGGTTAATGCAGTTAAATCATTTTAGTAGGTAAAAGATAAGTAGATGGATGAATGGATGGATTGTAGGTAGGTACAAACATGAAATGGCCTGCACAGAGTCCAGACCTGAATAGTAGGTACAAACAAACACGAAATGGCCTGCACAGACTCCAGACCTAGATTGATAGCAAGTACGTACTTGTGCATAAACACAAAATTGCCTGCAGAGTCCAGACCTAGATTGATAGTAAGTTTGTATTTACGTACGAACACAAAATGGCCTGCACAGAGTCCAGGCCTAGATGGATATTGAGTTAGTATGTACGTACAAACATGAAATGGCCAGCGTAGAGTCCAGACCTAGATAGTAATTAAGTACTTACATACAAACGCAAAATGGCCTGCACAGAGTCCAGACCTAGATAGATAGTATGTACATATGTATGTATAAACACGAAATGGCCTGTAGAGTCCAGACCTAAATAGATAGTAAGTTCGTACGTACAAACTCAAAATAGCCTGCATAGAGTCCAGACCTAGATAGATAGTATGTACATACGTATGTAAAAACATGAAATGCCCTGTAGAGTCCAGACCTAGATAGATGTTAAGTTTGTATGTACAAACAGGAAATGGCCTGCACAGAGTCCAGACCTAGATAGATGGTGTGTACATACAAACACGAAATGACCTGCACAGAGTCTAGGCCTATATAGCTAGTATGTTCATAAGTATGTATAAACACGAAATGGCCTGTAGAGTCCAGACCTAGATAGATGTTAAGTATGTATGTACAAAAACGAAATGGCCTGCACAGAGTCCAGAACTAAATAGATAGTAAGTTTGTACGTACAAACTCGAAATGGCCTGCACAGAATCCAGACCCAGATAGATAGTAAGTACTTGTGCACAAACACGAAATGGCCTGCTTAGGGTCCAGACCTAGATAGATAGTAAGTTTGTATGTACATGAAATGGCCTGCATAGAGTCCCGACCTGAATAGTTTGGGATCACCTAAAGAGAAAGATATTACAACATGCAGTAAATCTAAAGAAGAAATTTGGGATGTGCTGAAAGATGGACATTGATTAAACCCAATAAATCTTCAGGAGAGTTTTATTAAAACAGTTCAAGATATGCCCGTCACTTTTGCTTAAAGGGCCATGAAACCCCCTCGTTTCAGCAGGATGTTTTCACACCTCTACTTTGGAAAAAGTCTGAAAAGTGGGTGTGCCCAGCTCTGTTTAGGGGGGAGTGTCGGAGGAACTAAAGTGGGATGGTGTGGGATTGTCTATTTGGGCACGCACGAGTTTCAGAGTCAAAACACACACACACACACACGGGAGATGATGGTGAAGGGATGGTGTTTACATGGACATCTGTAATCGAATTATTTAATTTAATAATTTAATTTAATAAGTAATCGAATTTTTTAATGGTGGACTGTAACTGCAGTTTGGCTCTTTCATTCTGGGAATTCATTTATGCCCCTCGCGACAAACAAGATATTTTATTCGAGGAACTGCTCTAAGCGTGTATTTTTCATGAAATTTTTGATACAGCAAGGCAAACGAGAGAAAAAAACGCATTTCCCGGAAACTTAGATGCACACAGCAGGTAGTGTCAGAAAGCCGCGTGTGTTATTCCGGTCACAAAATGCGGTGAAAATCCTACACGAGGTTAAAGTTTGGTTGTGGTGCTAACATGTTTACACTCGGTGCAATAGTTAACTTAGTTCGATACGAACAAACTGAATAAACAGAGCACTGGTCGCTCACTTACCAAATCTGTAGAGACAGGACAATCACCAGCAACTAGAGCCGCGTCTTTATTAAGAGGAGACTACAAGCGAATCCGGATCTCAGCGTTTGCAGATGAGAACAGCTCTCAGGTAAACAATAATCCTCCTTAGACACGTAAGTTATTGTTGTCGTGCGTCGCATGCACTGTTAATCCACACGTGACTCCAGCTGAGCTCTCACAGAGAGAAAATGAAAACAAAACTTAACGGCAGCAAACTATAAAAGCAACACTTCACGCTTGTTTGCCAACACAATGAGGCGTCTCTGTCTTCTAAACACTGTGACTGATGAATATTAATGAAGTTGCACAATAGAGTGCGCTGATTGGTTTGAACCAAGCCTTACTCATGCATTAATGCATCAGACTGTAAGACGTAATAAGACAAACCCGAAGTACGAATTTGCTTGCAATAACGCAAAAACAACAAATTTACACTTTTTAGTGAAATAAAGGTGTCCTAATAGTGTTTTTAGCAGTGTGGGACACATATACGACTGTCAACAGCTCAAAACATGTGTTTTTGTGTTTTGTGAACCTTTAAAACTATATAAGAACATGGTTAAATGTTTTGTGCAAAAACCTTAAGCCACTAAAGCTGGGGTGGCCTGAGACTTTTACACAGTACTGTATATGATTTAACAATACCATTTGATGCAAAACAAAGCAACTTTACTGGCCAAATCCTAAAATAATAATGGAATCAGAATCAGCAATGCAGTCTTCAGCAGACAAATACTTGGAAATGGCGCTAAATTGCTGCATATTAACTCTAGTGTGTTTTCTCTTTTCCCGAGAGAAAGGAAGGTTTTAGCTGTGGATAGTTTTGCACTAGATTAAATCTAGTTCTCTGGAGAGCTTTAGGTGCTTTCGTTGTAAACTGCAGTTTTTATGAGTGTGGTTTCGCTGTAAAAGTTAGCAATGCATTATTAAGAGCGCGTCTCTGGCTCTGGTAAAGTGTGCACATTTCTCTTTTTTTTTTACATTTTTTTTTTTATATCTCCCGAGATATAGCTTTGATGAAGTCAGCATTTCATCCGTCAGCTCGCAGGACATCATGTCTTTCTGATAGCGGCTGCTTGTGCTCCTGTTTGGTGAGACTGACCTTTCTCAGAATGGGCTTTTTTTTCTGCACTCGGTGCAGACTCCATTTGCACATGATGACATTTGTTGTGTTGCTGCTGTTGTAGGCCTCTTGTGATTCACAATGAACTTTGTTAAAAAAACAAGAACACACACACACACACACACACACACACACACACACACACACACACACACACACACACACACACACACACACACACACAAAAGAAACAAAGCAAGAGTTCAGAAGGTCCCTGAGGATGCTCAGTGTTCTCCGTGATTCAGAGTGGATCTGTCTGAATGAGTGAATCACGTGTTTTCAAGGAGATGCACCTAAAGAAGCTTTTCTATCATAATATTGTAATTTTTATTGTAATATGTATGTATTGTCATTTTTAACCCTTTTTTTTTTTTTTTTTGCTTGATATTGTATGACGTCTTAAGAAAAACTAAGGATTCAGAATAGTTTTAGTAGTAATTCCAATAAAACAGCATTTTTGGGTTCTGTAAAATACCTTTTTTTGTGTTTGTGAAAAGTTAAAGAACTGTTTTTTTTCATATTGAGAATGGCAAGCAGAACTCTAGCAATGGCAGTGTGACTAAGTATACTAAATGTTTGTGTATTACCTTATGCTGCTGTGCTGTTGTTTAGGTGTTTGTAGTGTGCTGCTTTAGACGAATTACCAGTTTGTAAACATTCTGGATGTGTACATCGACCGGTTTCGATTTCCATTTTGGCTTCTAACGATTATAAAAAACCATTAATCGAGATAGATGATTATTCCATCATATACATTTTTATTTTTTTCCTTAATTTCTGTTTAACGGAGAGCAGATTTTTTCAGCACATTTCTAAACATAATAGTTTTAATAACTCATCTCTATTAACTGATTTATTCTATATTTGCCATGATGACAGTAAATAATATTTGACTAGATATTTTTAAGACTTCTATACAGCTTAAAGTGACATTTTAAGGCTTAACTAGGCTAATTAGGTTAAAAAGCAGGTTAGGGTAATTAGGCAAGTTATTGTATGATGATGGTTTGTTCTGTAGACTAACGAAAGAAATTTAGCTTTAAGGGGCTAATAATTTTGTCCCTTAAATGGTTTTTAAAATAATTAAAAACTGTTTTTATTCCAGCCGAAATAAAACAAATTATCAGGCATACTGTTAAAATTTCCTTGCTCTGTTAATAATCATTTAGGAAATATTTGAAAAAGAGAAAAAAAATCAAAGGGGGCTAATAATTCTGACTTCATCTGTATTTATATTAGTGCTGTCAAAATTAGTGCGTTAAAGCATGCGATTAATTTGAAATATTTAACGTGTAAAAAAAATGTAACACAATTAATGCAGTTGCAGGCTTTTTTTTTTTTTTTTTTTTTTACTTCCTGTTGTGGTGGACGTGTTCAACATGCAAAGAAATATGAATAAGACCAAGAAAGCACTTTTTGAAGGCAAGCTTCAGTATAGAACAATTAATGTTGCATCAGCAGGCTATCCAGAGCGATCATGCGTGTTGAATCTGAAGGGAGTCGCTCCGGCACGTTCTGTGTGTCTGTGTGTGTGTGTGTGTGTGTGTGTGTGTGTGTGTGTGTGTCTGTGTCAGGGGTTAAGTGAGCGATGTATCTGAGTAGGGGCATGTGTAGGGATGCGGTGGAGAGGGGTGTGCAACGTATTTAAGGACCGGGCAGGAGATGTGCGATTTCCAGGAGATCATCGTTCATTTGCGGGCATCCAGGAGTCTCTGTGCATTTGCGATATACTCTCGCAACTTCCGGGAGACTTGGGATGTCTGGACTGTACTGTCTTAGCAACTGGATGAATATAAAAGAGGACTAAGCTAAATTGTTTCTACTTTATAACTTATGTTGTCAACTCGCAGAAATACAACTTTACAATGAGTGAAATTGTTTGTATTCAATACTTTATTATTCTTATTTTTTTCCCAATTTCCATATCTGCAATGCCTGTGTTTTGGCTTTTTTTTTTTTTTTTTTTTTTGCAGTCCACTTAGAATCCAACTTGGAAATATTTTTTTTCTTTATTGGTATTGATTGTTTTGAAACTAAAATGGCATTAATATGCCTGTGTTTTTATTTCTGTGATAAATATGGCTGTCAAGCCAGGATCTTAATGTTTTATTGTTGGTATGTTTACATGAAGAAATCTGTTATACAAGTTAAACAAAAATTCTAATAAACAATTATATTTTGAATTTAAATAGTTTTTGTCTTGCATTTACATTAATTTTACATTTGAGTAGCCAAAATTACAAGTTTTAGTATATAAAATGTGATTAATCGTGATTAATCTTCAAAAAAAGTGTGATTAATTAGTTATTTTTTAGTAGATTGATAGCACTAATATATATATATATATATATATATATATATATATATATATATATATATATATATATATATATATATATATATTGTAACGACGGGGGGATGACACAAAAAACTGAAGTAGGATCCAAATGCAGGTTTAATCGTTGTCAGGCAAGCAATGGTCAATACAGGTGTAAACATGTATATTAAGACAGTCCATAATTGTAGTCGAATAACAGGCAAGGAGGTCAGAAGGCAGGCGGCAAACAAGGACAAAAGGATAAACTAGGCTAAGGTCAAAACACGGAGAAACAAGACAAGGGAAACACGTTGTAGTGTTAATATTACAGTTAACAAGACTCGGCAAACTGAGAGGGTGAATGTGTGGCTTATGAAGGGTGTGTAATCAGTCACAGATAGTCCTCAGGTGTTGCGAGTGTAATCAGTCTAGAGTGAGCATGTGCGAGTGTGACCGGAGAGCATGTATGAATATGTAGTCCAGGAGAAGGCGGAAGTGTAGTCCCTGGTTTGTTGTGTGAGAACCAGCGATCTAACGGAATACGATCGCTGGTGATCATGATATATATGTATATACACACACACACACACACACACACACACACACACACACACACACACACACACACACACACACATATATATATATAGATAGATAGATAGATCTATCTATCTATCTATCTATCTATCTATCTATCTATCTATCTATCTATCTATCTATCTATCTATCTATCTATCTATCTATCTATCTATCTATCTATCTATCTATCTATATATATATATATATATATATATATATATATATATATATATATATATTTATCTTTGTCTCTTTAATTTAATCTAAACTAACCAAAGAAACAAACCAACCTATTGTACTGTTTTTGCATGTCTGCTTTTTCAAATTTCCAAAGAGAGACATTATTCCATGTTCACACCTGCCATTTTTACACAAAACGCAGATTTTGAATAGAATATTTTGAGGGCATTGCAGTTTTTAGAGCCATTGGTTCATAAAAAATAAAAAAAGACAAGAAAATAAGATATTCAATCTAATGTTGCAAAGCATACCGCACTGATGTATTTCTGAATGCAGTAATGCATAAAGTCGATCTCTAGTAGCCGGAAGCCTCGGTGTTCATGTATGTTTCAGAGCTCAGGGTTTCTAGTCATGCTTGAATAAGTGCTGCTGGTGTTTTGTAGTGTTGTTGATCTTCTCAGTGTTCATGCGCTGCACTTATTGACTTGTAGTGATTGAAAGGCTCTGAGGTGCCATTCCAATCTTTATATGAAGGAGAAAGCTTTGGTAGTGTGAAGTGGTTCTCCATCGGCTGTTCGAACACCTTTAGACAGACTCAAACCTTTAAGTCAGACCAGATTAACCCTTCAGGCCCCACATTTTCTCCAGTCTGACTTTTCTGGCATCTGCAAGTATCAGAACGTCTAAGGTATCAAAGAGCCTCTAATCCGTGCGTGCGGTGTTTTGTTTTCAAACCTCTGATGGTTATCAGCAGTAATCTGGATGTCTCTCTTCTGTGTGATTGTTAATCTTTTTCTCTCATCCTCCCTGAAACACTTCCACCATCTCTGTGGCTCAGAACCACATCATTCTGGAATAAAAAATAAATAAATAAAAAAACAACACCTTCAAAGTGGCAGAATTCTTACATCCCAAGTCTCCCGGAAGTTGCGGGAGTATCCATCAAATGCATAGACACTCCTGGATGCCCGCAAAATGAATGATAATCTCCCGGAAATCCGTGTCTCCCACCCGGGCCTTAAATACGTTGCACACCCCTCTCTCCACCGCATCTCTCCTAGCTCTTCAGGTATGTCGTGCGCAACTCTCACCCATCTTTGGGTACGTTTCACGCGGACACGCCCCCCTACTCAGACACCCCCCCCATCTTCAGGCACCCACTATCCAGCTACCTCCATGGGATGTCTGAGAATTGTTATGCAAAGCTTTGTTGTTGTTGTTTTATGTTGGCTTTTTAGGGTTTTTCCATGTCATTGTTAGGATATTTGGGTGTTGTTTTTGTGTGTATACATGTTGCTATCCAGTTACTAGTTTGTTTTAAATGTTGTTTTCTTGTTTTTGTGTGTTTTTAAGTGCTGTTGTTGCTAATGGCTCGTTTCCACTGACTGGTACAGTACAGTGCAGTGCTGGTCGGTATGGGTCACCTTTATCAGGCTTGCGTTTACACTACCAAGGGTACCCTTTTGGTGGGCGTGGTGTACGACAAAAATTTTCAGTCGATGTCACTCTCCCTCGAATACATGTCTACGGTAAAGCTGTACAGGTCGTTCACATATCATATGAGAAGCACTTCTCTCAAAACAGACGCTTTACACACATAAATACTTGTTTATAAATGTTACTAACTTTTCTATGAACATGATGTGATTTTAACGGAAGATCAAAGACAGTGCAAAATAGCCTACTGTAATGTCTGCATTTATATAAAATAAATAAATAAATTAACAAATGAACACACACACAGATCCTTAGAGGCTCCGATATGTTACCAACCACAGGAAAACTACACACAACATGCATTTAGTCCTTATTTAGGTTCATAAACAACACACAACATATAGCCCACAGTCAGTGCAAACCTCTCATCTGTGTCTGTAATCTTCACCAGCACATGTACATTTTGTTAGAGAGTCATACCCTCATTCAGAGTTCATATTAGTCCAGAAGGCGATGATAAACATGGCAGTTTGTTCGTGATTCAGGTTGCTGAAACAATTTGCTCCTGTGTGTTGTCGGGCTTCTCCTTTGTTCGTGCTTCACTCTCGCGTTTGACCTTTTCTTTTTGAATGGATCGGATGTCAGAGACCTTTCAATAATCACGCACACGTTATATTCATCAGCTTAAGAAGTTTGTTGTATCAAATATAGATGCGATCGCGAGAAAGCGAAAACCGCTCGCACTTTTAGACGGCCTTGTAAAACAAAAACAGGACACGGCAGATTTTGTTCTTTTTGGCTTTGTGGCTGTACATCAAGACAACGACAAGGTTTGTTAGAGCTCGGGTCAAGCTTGTTATTATGTCCATATTGTATTTTGGTGTAATGTCTCGGCTGTGTATAAAAACATCTTTGTTTTCACTCTGGCTAGCTCCACACAAACTTGTGACGTATCTCTGTAACCAATCAGCATTCAGCTGTGCGTGTAGCTCCTCCTTTTGGTATCCTTTCACGTGTTTGGTACCCTTTCGAAAAGGTGCTCCTATGCAGTTCTTACGGTGGTCTGTTAGTTTCAGGGTGTTGATTTGCAGTGTGTTGTGTTTATTTGCGCCTAAGCAGTTGCCAATGTTTTTAATTGTTGCTGTGGAGTTGCTAGGGTGCTTTGATCGCTATTAGAGTGTTGCTTTGCCCTTAATATGGTGTTTAAAGTAGTTTTAGAGTGTTGCATAGCTGGTTTCGGCTGAGCTCCCAGCCTGGCTAGGCTGGTAAAGCTGGTTTTAGCTGGTCTTCTCCCAGCCTGACCAGCTAAGACCAGATAGGAAATGGGTGGAAACCAACTGGAAGCCAAAACGCCTTTAAAACCAGGCTGGTCGACCAGCTAAAACTAGCCAACCAGCCTATGCTGGTTTAGGCTGTTTTTGTTTTTCAGTAGGGGCTGCAATATATTATTTGTTGTTTACAGTGTTGCTATGCAGTTGTTTAAGTGTTTTTGAGTGTTTCTATGCAGGTAGTCTCAGTGTGCTATTGTGTTTTTGAGTGTTTTACATTTTTTTGTCTTGCTATGCATGTGCTATGTTTTTAAGTGTTGCTGTGCAGTTGCTAGGGTATTTTGATTGTTACAGTGCTGTTGCTAGGGTGATTTGATTGCTATAAGAATGTTGCTATGCAATCAGTACAATGTTAAAAGAAGTTAAAAGTAGTGTTGCTATGCAGTGTCTACTGAAAAACCAGCTTAAACCAGCCTAGGCTGGTTAGCTGGTTTTACCTGGTCAACCAGGCTGGTCTTAGAGTGGTCATTTTCCAGCCTGACCAGCTAAGACCATGGAAACCAGCCAGAAAGTGTCCAAAACCCCTCTAAAAAGCTTAGGCTGGTTTAAGCTGTTTTTTTCAGCAGTGTTCCTTTTCCTTTTCTACAATGTTTTCATTGTTTACAGTGCTCCTATGCAGTGTAAGTTAGTCTGTGTGTTTTAGGGTGTTGATCTTTTTGTTTTTTAATGTTTTTCTAGTTTTTTTGTCTTGCTATGCAGTTGCTAGGGTTTTTATTGTTGCTGTGCAGTTGCTAGGGTGTTTTGATTGCTTTTAAAGTGTTTCTGTGGAGTTAGTTGGATGTTTAAAGTAGTTCAGAGTGTTGCTGTGAAGTCGCTAATGTGTTTTGAGTGTTTGCTATTCAGTTGGCTGAATATATTGTGTTTTAGGCTATTGCTAAGGCTCCATTACAGGGCTAGCGGTTGCAGACAAACTGTACTTATCAGTTCCACATAGAGTAGAATAATACAGTAGTCCTCAGTCAATCTCTGCAATGCAGCATCTGAGCTGGAGTATTGCTGATCCTCTTTACTGTCCAGCAGATTATTGCTCTTCTACCTATTGTAATAGAAGAGATCAACGGAAATGTGTATTAAATTCTCAGTGTGTGTGCTTGTAAAAAGACATACTTCAAAAACACATTTACCTATTAAAAAAGGGGCAGTTGCAAAATAGTAGTGGTTGTTGTTGTTTTCTAGTTCCCAATGTGCTTTAATTCAATTTGAAGTGTTATTATACTGTTTCTAATGTGGTTTTGCAGGGTTGCTAGGCTGTTTTTACATTGTTAAACAGTTCCTAAGGTTTCGTCCTGATGGTCGTCGTCAGGGGCATAAAATTGATACTATGAAATGACATTATCAGAATTAATTCATGAACAAAATATTGTTTATTGTTGTTTTATACAGTAGTTCACAATGTGCTTTAATTCAATTTGGAGTGTTAATATACTGTTACTAAGGTGTTTTGCAGAGTTGGTAGGGTGTTTTTTTATGTTGTTAAACAGTTTCTAAGGTGTGGTGGTGGTTGTTGTCATGGGCATGAAAAAGACATTATAAAATGACATTATCAGAATCATTTCATGGACTATGATGTTTTTTTCTGTTGTTTTATCATTCCCAAAATGCTTTAATTCAGTTTAGAGTGTTATATTGTTTCTAAGGTGATTTTGCATGATCACTAGTGTGTTTTCACTTTGTTAAACAGTTCCTAAGGTGTGGTGGTGGTGGTCGTCATCATCAGGGGCATGAAATAGTCCTAAAATGACATAATCAAAATGCATTCATGGACAATATAATGGTTTTTGTTGTTTCATAGTTCCCAATGTGCTTTAATTCAATGTGGAGTGGTAATATACTGTTTGAAAGGTGTTTTTGCAGTGTCGTTAGGGTGTTTTTACATTGTTAAACAGTTCCTAACATGTGGTGGTAGTGGTCGTCATCAGGGGTATGAGATTATTTTAAAATGACATTACCAGAATTATTTCATGGACAATATGTTTGTTGTTGTTGTTGTTGTTGTTGTTGTTGTTGTTTTATTGTTACCAACATGCTTTAATTCAATTTAGAGTGTTATTATACTGTTCTACTGTGTGGTGGTGGTGGTCATCGTCAGGGACAAGATATAGTCTTAAAATGACATTATCATAATTATTTAATGGACAGTATGTGTTTTTTTTTTGTCGTTTTATAGTTTCCAATGTGCTTTAATTCAATTTGGAGTGTTATTATACTGTTACTAAGGTGTTTTGCAGAGTTGGTAGGGTGTTTTTTTACATTGTTAAACTGTTCCTAGGTGTGAAGGTGGTCGTTTTCAGAGGCATGAAAAAAGACATTATAAAATGACATTATCAGAATCATTTCATGGACTATGATGTTTTTTCTGTTGTTTTATCATTCCCAAAATGCTTTAATTCAGTTTAGAGTGTTATTATATTGTTTCTAAGGTGATTTTGCGTGATCACTAGTGTGTTTTCACTTTAAACAGTTCCTGAGGTGTGGTGGTGGTGGTGGTCGTCATCATCAGGGGCATGAAATAGTCCTAAAATGACATAATCAAAATGAATTCATGGACAATATATTGTTTTTGGTTGTCTCTTAGTTCCCAATGTGCTTTAATTCAATGTGGAGTTTTAATATAATGTTTCTAAGGTGTTTTTGCAGTGTTCCTAGGCACGGACGGAGCAAGCTGAACTGCCGCTCTAGGCAGAGGACGGTCAAGCCGCCCTCAACCCTAATGTGAAAACGAAAGTGACCGGTTATGAAAATGAAGTGAGGTGTCGCGGACCTCTTTTCTGCCGCCCTATGCGCAGATATAACTGAGGACGCGCGGGTGCTGAGGGAGGGAGGTGTCACGGACACCGCGCTCTCTATTCTGCCGCCCTATGCGCGGATATAACTGAAGACACGCGGGTGCTGATAGAGGTGTCGCTGACGCCGCCCTCTCTATTCTATCGTCTATGCGCGAATATATCTGAGGACGCGGGTGGTGAGGGAGGTGTCGCGGACATAACTGAGGATGCGGGTGGTAAGGGAGGTATCGCGGACGCTGCCCTCGCTATACTGCCGCCCTAGGCGGCCGCCTAGGTCGCCTCAATGGACGCCGGCCCTGTCCCTAGGGTGTTTTTACATTTTTAAACAGTTCCTAATGTGTGGTGGTGGTGGTGGTCGTCATCAGAGGCATGAAATTATCTTAATTACATTATCAGAATTATTTCTTGGACAATATGTTTTTTTTTGTTTTGTTTTTTTGTTGTTTTATTGTTACCAACATGCTTTAATTCAATTTAAGGTGTTATACTGTTTCTAAGGGGTTTTTGCAGGGTCAGTAGGGTGTTTTTATATTGTTAAACAGTTCCTTAGGTGTGCTGGTGGTGGCTATCGTCAGAGATGAGAAATAGTCTCAAAATGACTATCAAATGTATTTAATGGACAATATGTCGTTTTTTTTGTCGTTTTCTAGTTCCCAATGTGCTTTAATTCAATTTTGAGTGTTATTATACTGTTACTAAGGTTTTTTGCAGTGTTGCTAGGGTGTTTTTACGTTGTCTAACAGTTTTTAACGTGTGGTGGTGTTGGTGGATGTCTTTAGGCTCATGAAATAATCCGAAAATGCGTTATCAGAATTTATTCACAATATATTGCTACCATGGTAGGCCTAATTTATTTGATTTAAATTATTCGAAATCACTAAGAAGGTTGAAATGACTGCATTTATTTATTTTATTTATACCAGATATTCATCTAGCTGTGCTACTTTAGCTAGATATATATTGTAAAGTAATATTTATCCTACAGTGTCCTCCTGTATTTAAAAAGCAAACACTCCTATTCATGTTTTGTCATTTTTTCCCAACTTATTGTGTCTGTTTTTTTCTTTTTTTTTGTTGTTGTGGGAAAACAAACGCATCAGTTTCCCCGCTTTACTCCAATCACACAATTACGTGCTTGATTACATTTCTCATCTCCTAACCACAAGAGAACACAATCTTTTGTTGCTCTTGTACACGAGGAACGAATGTCATATGCATTAAAAAAAGGATCTGAAATTAATGTTGAACATGTTTTTTTTCCCTTTCTCGTTCAGCAGTCCAGACTGTATTTGGTTCATGGTCAAATAGCATTCATCATTTCCCATAATGACTGCATACAAGCACTTGAGAATAATATGTTCACATTATCCCGAAGTCCATATTCAACAGTAATTATCTCTTTTAGTATGAATTTGTGATATTTTATGATGTTTAGATGCTGCGGTTTTCAATTTTTTGAGCCGTGTCTGTGTTTGCTTTGAGCTGAAAGTGTGCAGAGCATTAGCTGTAACTCTGTAACTGCACAGATTTAATTATGCGCTGTTCTTCAGTTTACGGGGTAATTACATGGCGGCTTTATGTCTTGAGGAGGTTAGGATGTGCGATGGAGTCTCGGCACTCATTCCTCTGAGCCCAATTACCCATAATCCAAAGCTGCTTCTCGGGAGACTTTCTGTGACATCTCAGTCAGAAAGGTTGAATGTCAACGGAGGAACTACAGTACCTCGAGTTCTGTATAATATCAGATGCATACAGCGTGATGTGGGGTTCATGCTGTGTCAAGTCAAACCTTGTTTATTACAGTTTATCGCAAATAAATGTCAGCGTTTGCACTTGCAGAACTAGCCGTGACAGGCTTGTTGTCATTGATAGGGTATTTTAGAGTGCTGGTGTTTACATTGATTTATAGATCCTGAAGGTTTTGCATTGTTTTATAGATTTCAACTACATTTAGAGTGTTGTTATACAGTTACTAAGGCAGGGTGCAGTCTTGCTATGGGGTTTGTATATCATTATACAGTTCCTAAGGTCAGGGATGGACAATATTTGTGATGGACTATTTTGTAATTTGTTTTGGATGGGGTTGATGAAAATGGGTAAATATTTTGTATTGAAATACTTTAGTGTCTTGTATTTTTAAAATACTGTAAAGTACTGAAGTCTACATGACGTTATAACAATGCGGCCTCAAATTGATGCTTTCTCAGATATTTGCTTAGGCTTGAGATCAGAACATTTATGAAGAAGGTTATCAGTGCACACTAGAGGTGTGAACCTATACTGGTCTCACGGTTCGGTTACGATTATCATGCCTTCGATTCGGTTCAATTCGATATTTCGGTGCATCGCGGTGCATTGACGATGCTTTCCATATACAGTGTTATATTTTAGAGGAGAGGCTATAACAAGCTGTCTGTAAACACACAGAGACACAGCACCACACTGTCTCTCATTCAAACACAAACATAGACAGCACCAAAGAAACAAACGCACACACACACACACACACACACACACACACACACACACTCAAGCCCTCGCAACAGGGAGAGCTCGCAAAGAGCGGAGCAGAAAAACGAAAAAAATAAGCACTTTTCCGACGGTCCCTTGCTGAGAGCTCCACTCAGCGCGAGCTCTCCCGGCTAAACACATATTGCGAGGGCTTAAACGGAGCAGTGCTCGTAGTGTGGCGCGAAAAAAAAGCAAGACAGCTGTGAAACATAACCAGCTTTGTCTTTTTGTAGGAAACATACTTTAGATCTTTTTAGGGTAAAAAGTTTTTGAGTTATTGCCGGCTCTGCGTTGGCTGAGTGTTAAAAATACTCGCGCTCACCTCCCTCGCGACAGAGAGCATAGGAGATAAATGATTTCAGTACATAATAACCGGTTATGATTATTACTGAACCGATACCGAATTGTCCGCGTCTGCATCGCGGTGCACCAAAGAAACAATTAATTTTGACACCCCTAGTGCACACATATGTTAACGTGACTAAACTTTTTCTCTTTTAGGTAAGTCTGGGTTATCACATTTGTTTCTGCTCTGCTTAATAGCAGAATAATGAGAGAGATATGTTTTAAGAAATTGTTATAACTTTTCTTGAAAGTCAAGTCTACATACAATAAGATTATTCTGCCTCTGAAAAAGCTCAGATGATGGTGTCAAGGTTTTGGAAGTTTCTGATTGGCTAATTGACAACATTTGAGTTAATTGGAGGCACAACTGTAGAACAGTATTTCAGGAAACCCTTAAACACATTGCTTCCTTGTGTGACAACATGGGAAAATCAGCAAAAAAGCCAGATTACAATTTCCTAAATGACACTGGGAAAAAGACAAATTTTTTGGAGACTTTTCCTGTGGTCTGATGGAACTAAGATTGAACTGTTTGGCCATAATGACCAGTGTTACATCTGGAGGACAAAGGGGAAAGCTTACAAACCTAGGAACACCATCCCAACTGTGGAGTATGAGGGCCGGCAGCAGGCACGTGCACACATAGGGCTCAACCTGTGCAGTGCACATGCCCTTTTTAGTCTTGGATAGAAAGTGCCCTTCCAAAAAGATCAAAAGTGCCCCCGCGACGCGACACATCCTCGGTCCCGCCCTTCAGTAGGCGCGTGACAACACCGCTCTTGAGTACGCGCACGACAACACAGCTGATCAGAACGCGTTACAACACCGCTCTTCAGTATGCGCGCGACAACCCCCCCCTGCACATGTATGGCAAGCCAAAGGTATCACAAATACACTATTAATCAATCGCGTTTACAATTTAAACGCCGCATTAAACGGCGCTAATACCATTTCAAACGCAGCTAAAAACGCCGTTCTGATTGCAAACGCCGCAAATAACGCGCGTTAACCTGTAAAAAACGCCGTTTTTAACGCCGTTTTAGTGTTAGTAAAAAGCGCGGCTTATTGTAAACGCGATTGATTAATAGTGTACTTGTGATACCTTCGGCTTGGCATACACATGCCCTTTGGACGGTCTCTGCACGGGCCTGGCCGGCAGCATCATGTTGTGGGGCTGTTTTGCTGCAGGAGGGACTGGTCAACTTCACAGCATAGATGGCATCATGAAGATGCCATTATGTAGAAATACTGAAGCAACATCTCAAGACATCAGCCAGAAAATTAAAACTTGGTCACAAATGGGTCTTCCAAACAGACCATGACCCTAAGCATACTGCCAAATTAGTTCAAATGTGCTTTAAGGACAACAGAGTGAATGTTTTGGAGTGGCCATCACAAAGCCCTGAACTCAATCCTATAGAAAATTTGTGGGCAGAGTTAAAAAAAGCAAATCTGACTCAGTTACACCAATTCTGTCAGGAGGAATGGGTCAAAATTCCATCAAACTATTGTGAGAAGCTTGTGGAAGGAGACCCAAAACATTTGACCAAAGTTATACAGTTTAAAAGCAAATGGTTATGTTCTCTTTTTTTAGTGTATGTAAACCTCTGGTTTCACCTGTATGTAGATGCATATGTGTTTTAGATGTTTCTATAGCCTTGCAGTACAATCACAGAGGTCTTTTGGTTGTTTTATTGTGTCACTATGCAGTTGTAATTTCTATTTAGTTGTTGATGTAGCTCTTCAGTTTTGAGAGTGCCTGGGGTATTTTTAAAATAATTCTTTGCTTCTAACAGTTTTTTTCTGAGCAATGGTTGGAGTGTTTTCAGTGGTACTGGCGATATGCAGTTACTATGGTATGGTAATGCATTTAGATTGGATTAGTATTAGGTGGATGTTACTGTGCTTAATTCTTAACTATATCAATAATAGTGTTTCTTTAGAAAACCTCTAAACAGAGTGCTGATGTGTTTTCTGTGTGCTGTATTTAGTTGCTCTCCTTTCCTGTTACACACTTTGCTCTTCTGTCCTTCCTTCTTCATCTTCTTTTTCAGATGCATAGTGATGCCATCAAAGTTTACGTTTATACATTTTGTTTTGTTTTTGCGAGTCTTCAACCTCTGTCTGGGATTGCTGACCTCAGAAATGAATATCATGGCTCTGCTGTTCAGGTAAAGGTCGAGTTATTTCCATTCAGTCTGACAGCCGCATGCAGCGTCCTCTTTGCTGTCATTTACTACTTTATTTTATGTGGTATTTCAGAGTAAAGAGGGAGCACGTCAGGTCTCAGGCCTTGAAACCAGATGCCGAGAATGCATTTAGAGAGCATTTTCTGCTCAGTCACTAAAGGTTAAAGAAGGAAATCACTCTTGCAGGAAGATGGAAAATGTGTGTGTCTGTGTGTTTGTGTGTGTGTGGTCACTTTCAAATATAGCAGCGTATTACACATGAAGGAGCTGGCACTGATATCACATGATTGCGTGGATGTTGATTATTTCATGTTTGCTCTTATTTATTTAGCACTTTTCTGAAGTACTGCGGATTCCTGGTAAATAATTTCTCAAGGCTTCATCGTTAGCCGTCATCTGAGTTTCTAAATTTAGTTTTCTTTCATTTAGCTTTAGATCAGAGTTGGGTTTTCTCTGTGCTTTAGCTTGAGGAAATGGCAACGCTGGAATATTCAGTCTGTATATGTTTGTCTTAATGACTTAAAATAGGGTCAAACATGCTTGGCTCTTGAAAAGCTCACATATATAATAAGGAGAAAATCCTCTGAATTTTGTGATATCTGGGAGGTGTTTTTGGAGATATTGAAGAAGCTCTGGAAGTCTGAAAATGTGGAATGTTAATTGGTGCTTGCTTAGAATTATTTTTTTATTTTTATGTATTATTATTATTATCATTTATTATTTATTTTTATTAAGTAATTAATTTACTATCAAATTATTTTTATTTTTAATAATCTTTTTATTTTTATTTTTTTTTAAATAAGCATTATTGTTTAATCTTTTTATTTATTTATTTATTTATTTATTTATTTATTTATTTATTTATTTATTCCCCTAAGCCTGTCTAGTGTAAGTTTTGGCTATTGGGGTTTGAATTATTGTAAAATCTTGAAAAAACTCAAAGACATGTTATACAAAATAGAGTCAAACAAAGAGTCAAACATAGAGTCAAACAAAGCTAATGTTTGCTTAAAATATAATTAGCTGAATTAAAAATATCCCCAAACTCTTTTGCTTTCGCTCATACTTCACATTTTCTGCAAAATGAAAAACATATTTTGCATTTATTAAGAAACACCACATCTTGAGTTATTGCATTTAGAGCTAATGAAGCATCATATGTGATTTAGTAATGTAATAATGCAGTGGGATATAAACAAAGGGTTTTAAATCTTTGAGATGCAGCAGAGACCTATGAAAATGTAAAAGACAGCTGCATATTTTAATGTCAAAAGCCTGATATATAATTTGAATATTCTTGTTTTTTGTTTGCATATTTATATTTATTATACATGGATTAAATAAAACAATTGTAATTCTAATTGACTGATTCTATATATGCGATACAATTTTTTTGTTTATTATAAACAAAAAAACAAGAAAAAAATATTTAAATGTACTTGAAAATATTCGTTATATATTTATATTTGTATTTATTTAAATAATTACAAAATATTATTAAAATTTTATAATTTTGGATTATTTTATTTATTTTTGTATATACAGTCAAGCCCAAAATTATTTATACCCCCAGCAAATTCTGACTTAAACTTTGTTT
>NC_133187.1:46697500-46707500 GCF_049306965.1 Danio rerio | reverse complement strand
GAACCGGCGGATGTGCAACAACTTTAACCATGAGGTAAACACAAAACAAAACTTTCCATCCGGAGCTCCTTCACGGTACTCCACACTTGTAAACAATCGCTCGCGCGGCGTCGCGCCATTCGCGCGGCTCTCGGCCCCGACCCAGACATGTCAGCGCTACCAAGCCGACCAATCACAGAGCTTATGTTACACGTTGTTGCGACGTGTAGTTACATTTATTGAGAGGTGCACGTTAGTGACGGCGATGGCCACGGCGAAGGGCTATGCGTCAGCGCCGTAGCATACGCCGGTGTTTGACGCATAAGTATAAATCAGCCTTAAGTCTGACTGTTTCTTTCTCCGTCTAACTGTCTGTCTGACTGACTACATGTCTGACTGTCTTATTTTGCTGTATGTTTGACTGACTACATGTCTGACTGTGTCTTTCTCTGTCTGTCTGACTATGCCTCACTGTCACTTTCTCTGTTTCTCTGTCTGTCTGACTGACTGTATCTTTGTCTTTCTGTCTGTCTGTCTGACTGACTTTTTCTGATTGTCATTTTCTCTGTCTGTCTGTCTGTCTGTCTGTCTGTCTGTCTGTCTGTCTGTCTGTCTGACTGACTCATTCTCTGTCTGTCTGACTGACTATATCTGATTGTCTCTTTCGCTGTCTGTCTGTCCGTCTGTCTCTACTGTTGACTATCTTTATGACTGTCTCTTTGTCTGTCTGCCTGCCTGCCTGACAATCTCTTTCTGTGTCTGTCTCTTTTTTTACTGACTGTATCTGTCTGTCTGTCTGTCTGACTGTCTGTCTGTCTGTCTGTCTGAATGTGTTTGTCACTTACTGACTGTCTGTCTGACTGTCCGAGACTGTGACTGTCTGTATGTCTCTGACTTTCTGTCTGGTTGTCTCTCTGTCAGTCTGTCTATCTCTTTGTCTTCCTCTCTGACTCTCTCTGTCTGTTTCTGGCTTTCTGTCTGACTCATTCTGTCCGTCTGTGTCTCTGACTGACTGACTGACTGCCTGTATGTCACTTCACTGACACAGACACAGACAGGCAGGCAGTAAGTGTGCAGTGGATGTGAACAGACAGACAGGCAGACTCCAGGTCTTCAGTGGATCAGGGTTTCATCTGTTCACTGCAGCAGAAAATTGCCTGTGATGAGGAGAGTGAAAACCAGGAATTTAGGAAAGGGAGAATGTGCTCTGCTGGAGGGATGAGGAGAGACGGGTGAAGAGCTGATGTTAAACTGACAGAAACACTTTCTCTGTTCTCACTGCACTCTTCACCCTTTCCTGTTGAGTTTAACTGCCATGAGCAGTGTTTTCTAAAGCAGGCGTTACTATAAGGCTGCTTTATTAGATTGAACAAGTCCTGTAAACCAGTGACTACATCTGTGTGACTTATTTATTTATTTATTTATTTATTTATTTATTTATTTATTTATTTATTTATTTATTTATTTATTTATTTATTCTTTTATTTGTAGGTTTGGTTTAGTGTGAATTCCTTCCTTCCTTCCTTCCTTCCTTCCTTTCCTACATTCCTTTTCTTTTGTGTATTCTTTCTTCCTTCCTATCTTTCTTTCCAGCATCACTATCCTTTTAATCTATCCTTCCTTCCTTCATTCCTTCCTTCCTTCCTCCTTTTCTTTTTTGTTCCTTTCTATTATTCCTACCTTTCTTTCTTTCTTTCTTTCTTTCTTTCTTTCTTTCTTTCTTTCTTTCTTTCTTTCTTTCTTTCTTTCTTTCTTTCTTTCTTTTTCTTATTGTCCTCCTTTTCTTTCCTAAACCTTCCTTCCTTCCCCTCTTTCCTTTACTTTTCCTTTATTCCTTTCTTTTTCTTTCGTTTTCCCATTTTTCCTTGTCTTTCCTTTCATTTCCTTCCTTTCATCTTTTTTTTCTTTTGTTTCTTTTTTTCATTTGTTTTTTCTATATTTTTGTTTGTTTTTCTTGGTTCCTCCTGGCACTCTTCTTTTTCATTTTTTTGTTTGTCTGTTTATCTTTTAATCTGTCAGTTATTGTCTCATCCGTTCATTTGTTTCAGCTTTTTATTTATTTAATTTTATTTTTTGTTTTTAGTTTTAGTTAGATTTACTTTTGCTATGGATTTAAGAACTTTTACTTTTCTTTCTTTCTTTCTTTCTTTTTTTCTTTCTTTCTTACTTTCCTTTCCTTTCCTCCTCATCTATCCTTCCTTACTGTCTTTCTTTGCTACATTTCTTTCCATCTATCCTTCCTTCCTTCCTTCGTTCTTTCCTTCCTTTCCTTCTAAAATCCGTTCATTCTTTCTTCCTTCCTTCCTTCTTTCCTCTCTTTCCTATGTTTATTACCTCTCCATCTATCCTTCCTTCCTTTCTTTCTTTCCTTCATTCCTTTCCATCTATCCTTCCTTTCTTCCTTTTCTACATTCTGTCCATCCACCCTTTCTTCCTTTCTCTCTTTCCTACATTCCATTCCGCCTTTCCTTCCTTCCTCTCTTCCTTCCTGTCTTTCTTACGTTCCTTTCCTCTCCATCAATCCTTCCTTCCTTTTTTCCTACATTCCGTCTATCCTTCCTTCCTTCCTCTTTTCCTTCCTTCCTCTCTTTCCTACGTTCCTTTCATCTCCATCTATCCTTCCTTGCTTTCTTTCTATCCTACATCCCTTTCCATCTATCCTTCTTTTTCTTTCGTTTTTCCATTTTTCTTTGTCTTTCCTTTCTTTTCCTTCCTTTCATCTTTTTTTCAATCGTTTCTTTTTTTCAGTTGTTTTTTCTATATTTTTGTTTGTTTTTCTTGGTTTCTCCTGGCACTCTTGTTTTTCATTTTTTGTTTGTCTATTTATCTTTTTATATGTCAGTTATTGTCTCATCCGTTCATTTGTTTCAGCTTTTTATTTATTTATTTATTTCATTTTATTTTTTGTTTTTGTTTTTAGTTAGATTAAGTTTTGCTATGGATTGAAGTACGTGCAGAAATCTACTGTTCTGTGACTCAGAGAAGATTCTATTGCTTACAGAAAAAAAGCTGTGGAATCCCTTGAAATCCCCCAGAGGTCCTTAGCAACCGCATAGCAACTGCTCTGTCAACAGCATCTCTGCATGGGCAAACACCACTCATGCCTCCTCTCAGAATAAGCAAAAACTGAGTTTCGGCATCATTATTACACATTACCACGAGTTTGAGTCTCTTCCATGTTGGCCGATGAGCTGTTTTGTCTGGCCTGTGTTCCCTGCGGATCCTCCAGCTCAGCTAACATGAGTAATCACTTTCCACATTTCAGACAGAAAGCAGGACAGGATGTAAAACAGAGTGAGGTGTGTGTGTGTGTGTGTGTGTGTGTGTGTGTGTGTGTGTGTGTGTGTGTGTGTGTGTGTGTGTGTGTGTGTGTGTGTGTGTGTGTCTGTGTGTGTCTGTGTGTGTCTGTGTGTGTGTGTGTGTGTGTGTGTGTGTGTGCGCGTGTGACTGTCCTCAGTGTCGACTGTATATGCAGCATCAGCGCTGGCCAAATCTCTGGAAGTGGCAATCAGGCTTCTCACTAAAAGCCTCCGGTGCTTGATTCTTAATTATTAATTTTGGTTTCCCGTTCACGTCTCTCTTGTTCTGTCATCAGTGGCTGGAGTTCAGGATGGAGAGACACAAGATTGACCACTGACTGAGCATTTCAAAAGAGGGTGGCACACCAGATGCGCTGCTCAGTGCCGTGCACCTGACGGTTGGAAGTAACGCACACTGGATGTGCACAATTAAGTGTTGTTTAATATGAAACTATGCAGATGTCGCTCTGTGGTGTGGCAGAAATATGAACAGTGTCCTGATTCATAGCTGGCCGCTGTGGGCATCTGCTGACTTGCGGTACCGGTGTGTGCACCCTGAGAGAAATATATGCTTACAGTTCTAAAATGTATAGTGCGACCAATCAGTGCATCCAGTGTGCGACCCCCTGAACCCTGGGTGTATGGTTTTCTTTTCTTTACATTTGTTTTCTTTTCCCTTTCATTCATTTTCTTTCTTTCTTTTTTTCTTTCTTTCTTTCTTTCTTTCTTTCTTTCTTTTTATGCCATCTATCAATCCATCCTTCCTTTTTCAATCATTCCTTCCTTTAATTTTCTTCCTTCCTTTTCTTTCTTTCTTTCTTTCTTTCTTTCTTTCTTTCTTTCTTTCTTTCTTTCTTTCTTTCTTTCTTTCTTTCTTTCTTTCTTTCTTTCTTTCTTTCTTTCTTTCTTTCTTTCTTTCTTTCCTTCCTTCCTTCCTTTTTTTCATTCTTTCCTTTCCTTCCTTCCTTTCTTCCTCCCTTCCTTCTTTTTCTTCCATCCATCCTTCCGTCCTTCCTTCTTTCTTTTCTTTTCTTCCTTCATTTCTTTCTCCCCTCCCTCATTTTTTCCCTTTTTTTGTCATTCCTTTTCTTCCTTCTTTTCCTTCGATCCTTTGATCCTTCCTTTTTTCCCTTTCCTTCCATCCCTTCCTTTTTCCTTTTTTCTTTTCCTTTACTTTCCTTCCTTTCATTTCGTTCCTTTCTTCCATTCTTTCTTTCTTTCTTTTTTGTCTTAATTTTTTTCTTCCGTTCATCTGTCCATCCATCCTTACTTTCTTTCTTCTTCCCTTCCTTCCTTGCTTCTTGCTTTCTTTCTTTCCTTCTTTCTTTCTTTCTTTCTTTCTTTCTTTCTTTCTTTCTTCCATCCTTCCATCCTTCCATCTTTTCTTCCTTCCATCATTAATTCATTTCTTTTTTTTCGTTGTTTATTTTCCTGCCCTGCATCAATCCATCTTTTCTTTTTTCCTTTCTTTTTCTTTTATCTACTATTCATCATTCCCTTCTTTACTCCATTCTTTCTTTCTTTTTCTTTGTCTTTCTATTTTCTGCTCTTCTTCCTTCCTTCCTTCCTTCCTTCCTTTCTTCCTTATTTCGTTCTATTTTTCTTTTTCTTTGTCTTTCTTTTTTTTGCCCTCCATCCATCAATATATCCATCCCTCCCTCCCTCAATCAATCCCTCCTTTCTTTCTTTCTTTCTTTTTTTCTTTCTTTCTTTCTTTCTTTCTTTCTTTCTTTCTTTCTTTCTTTCTTTCTTTCTTCCATCCTTCCATCTTTTCTTCCTTCCATCATTAATTCATTTCTTTTTTTTCGTTGTTTATTTTCCTGCCCTGCATCAATCCATCTTTTCTTTTTTCCTTTCTTTTTCTTTTATCTACTATTCATCATTCCCTTCTTTACTCCATTCTTTCTTTCTTTTTCTTTGTCTTTCTATTTTCTGCTCTCCTTCCTTCCTTTCTTCCTTCCTTCCTTCCTTCCTTCCTTCCTTCCTTCCTTCCTTCCTTCCTTCCTTCTTTCGTTCTATTTTTCTTGTTCTTTGTCTTTCTTTTTTGCCCTCCATCCATCAATATATCCATCCCTCCCTCCCTCAATCCCTCCTTCCTTTCTTTCTTTTTTCCCCATTTCTTTTTTTTTTCTTTTTTTCTTTTCTATTCTTTCTTTTCCTGTGTTTCCTCATTGTCTCTTTCTCTGTGTGTGTGTGTTTGCATGTCTCTCTTCTCAGTAGATCTGCTTTAGAGTGATTTGTATGGGAAACAGTGCTACACAAATACATTTGAATGTAACTGCATTAATTATGTATGAATCTGTACAGCACCGAGCAGCAGTTTTGGATGGACTGCTTCAGGATCTATTTATTATTTCTTCTGGAGTGTGTTATGTCTGCAAACCTAAACCGTTTGCACTGAATAATAGAGTGTGCATGATGCTTGTTTCATTTTATTTTATCGACATGCACAATGCGGACTTGTGAAATAAGCAAGTAATAAACTCATAATAAAAGATGAGTGAGTTTTGGTTGTTTGGCTATTTGCTGGGAGGGATGTTTAGATCGGATACGCTCGATCTGGAGATTTCTTCAATTAGATTTAAATGACCAGATGCTCTTTCAGCTGCTGCATTCTCACAGATTCTCAGTTTGGACTGAATCTTTGAGAAAGCATGTGCATAAATTCAGCAGTGATTAATACACAAGATGACTCTGTATCCTAGAAGAGAACTGAGAACAGCACATGCGGAGGCCCACGGTCGCCAAACATAATTAACATAATTATTCTGTCTTTATACAAAAGCTTCTGTTTTCACTGAGAGAAGACTTTGGAAGAAACTTTTTAATCAGTATTTTAAGCTGTTTGTTTATTCATGCCAGTTTAAGGTTGAGGATTTGAACAAAATCTTTATTTCTGCATCCTAATATTATTATTATTTATTTGTCAACTTTCTGTATTGTCTGACTGAGGGTTTGTAATATTTATTTATTTATTTATTTATTTATTTATTTATTTATTTATTTATTTATTTAGCAAGTAATACTATTTTAGCTCATACCTAATGTATGTTTCAAACCTTTAATCTTAAGTCATTTATTCATTCATTTTTTTTTCGGCTTAGTCCCTTTATTAATCTGGGGTCGCCGCAGCGGAATGAACCGCCAACTTATCCAGCATATGTTTTACACAGAGGATGCCCTTGCGGCTGCAACCCATCTCTGGGAAACATCCATACACATACACATACACACATAAAATATGGACAGTTTAGCCTACATAATTCACCTATAGCGCATGTCTTTGGACTTGTGGGGACCCAGAGCACCTGGAGAAAACCCATAGGGGATGCAGACTCCACACAGATACTCCAACTGACCCAGCCGAGGTTCAAACCAGCGATACTCTTGCTGTGGGCGTCAGCACTACCTACTGTGCTACCGCATCACCATTTAATCTTAATTGTTAAACTAGACTAAATTTAAATGGAAGTTGCCGTCCTAAATTCTATATTGTTTCTTTCTATCCATCCATCTATCGCATCCCATCCATCCATCCATCCTTTTATCCATCCACCCATCCATCTATCTAATGTACTATTCTATTGTCCTTAATAGAAATCAGTTATTAGAAATCAGTAAAAATAATTAAATTAAAATCAAATAAAAAATATTATGTTTAGAACTGGACTATGGACTGGGAGCCCTGTACAAATGTGGCAGCGCTATTGACGCATGCTCGGGGTCCGTATGTGATATCTAGTGTATATTTCCCAGTATATATAAGCACATATAAATACTAGCGCTGTCAAAATGAGTGCGTTAACGCATGCGATTAATTTTAAATAAGTAACTCGTTAAAAAAAATAACGCAATGAACACAGTTGCAGGTTTTTTTACTTCCTGTTGTGGTGGACGTGTGTTTAACATGCAAGAAATGTGGATAAGACCAAGGAAGCACTTTTTGAAGGCAAGTTTCAGTATAAAACAATTAGTTGGATCACAGGTTATCCAGAGTTTCATGCAATTTCGTGTGTTTCATTTTTAACTTTCTGTTGTAAGTTGATATCGCATGGCGAACAGAAAGAAAAATCCTCTGCATTTCGTGACTCTGTGTTCCTTTAAGGTAATAAAATCGCTGCTTAGGCTACACGGTAGAATTTTAATAAGAGTATTATCTTAATCATATTAAAATCGGAGTATTGGTGTCTTTTGTGAATGTACTCAAAGTCTCTGGTGAAGTTGCGAGCTGTTCGCGTTGTTGTGTCAGAATTCTTGTGAAATACAGTAATACTTTAGAAAGCTCAGTTTAAGCAAATTTGATGAACGCGATTATGGGTGTTGAATCTGAAGGGAGTCGCGTTGGGTGTGTGTGTCTGTGTCTGTGTCAGGCCCGTTGAGGGGTGTCAGGGGTGGAGTGAGCGACGTATCTGAGTAGGGGCGTGTGCGCGCGAGATGTACCTGAAGGACGGTGGAAGTGAGTTGCGCGCGACATACTTGAAGTCTAGAAGGGATGCAGTGGAGAGGGGTGTGCAATGTATTTAACGACCGGTTTGCGAGAGATTATTATTTCATTGCGGGCATCCGGGAGTCTCTGTGCACTTGCGGGATACTCCTAGTCTTAGCAACTGGATGAATATAAAGGAGGATTAAGCAAAATTGTTTCTACTCTATAATTAATGTTCTCAACTCACAGCAATAAAACTTTACAATGAGTGCAACAGTTTGTATTCAATAACAAGTTAACAAATACAAGTTAAACAAAAATTCTAATAACAATTATATTTTGAATTTAAATAGTTTTTGTCTTGCGTTTACATTAATTTTACATTTAAATAGGCAAAATTACAAGTTTCAGTATTTTAAATGCGATTAATTGCGATTCATTTTTTTTTTTTTAAAGGTGCGATTTATTAGTTAATTTTTTATTAATCGATTGACAGCACTAATAAATTCATTTAAATAATTTATTTTGTACTATTGAAATGTGAAGAGACTTTCAACCAGCACAACAACAAACGTTTCTGAAGACAATCACCCACTGCAGCTTTAAGAGCAGCGTGCTGATATTTGTCTATTGTGTTTGGCTTGAACAAGCACCTGCTTTTAAGCTTTTTCTAGATGTGCGCACACTGATGCTTTTCTTTCAAAATACTTTAAAGGGCACCTATGGTTAAAAATCTACTTTTCAAGCTGTTTGGACAGATCTGTGTGTTGGTATAGTGTATAGACCGTCATATTGGGGTGATATAAACACACCCAGTCCTTTTTTTTAAATTTAACTACAAAAAAAAGGGTCGGCTAATTGGAGCTGTTTTCAAATCGATCGCACCATTACGTAGGTGTGCGATCCCCCCGCCCACCGAATTAATTGACAGCTGCGCGCATTAACATGTTCCGGTAGTCGCGTGTATATGTCAACAAGACCAGGCAGACATACGCAAAACAACCGGGAATAAAAGCTCTGTTCTGTTCGCTAGGATCAGCAATCATCATCAAATGTGATTAAGAGTGAGTTTCACATGTTTAAAGTGTTTTAAAACAGAATATGTGTGTAATTAATTACAGCGTTTTACTTCAGCTTTACTTCATCAGCACAGCCGCGTGTCAGAACAATTATAAAAGGAGACGCTTCAATCCCGGTTTGTGGACGTTAAATCAGGTTTATTTTGTACATTAACATAACAGATATCCACACAGTACTTGAGGTTAGCCCTAACTAAGCTAAGCGCGCTCTGTCTGTCTGCCTGCCTGCCTGTGTGTGTGTGTGTGTGTGTGTGTCATCTGCGGTGTGTGTGCGCGCGCGTTAACTTTGTAACGATATTGTGTGTGACTCATCAATGCAACTTCACAATACTGATTAGTAAAGGTTAGTTCTTACTGTAGTATCTCACAAACGCTATGTGAGACCTTCTTCCTTTAAGTCTGTCTGTTGTCTGACGCAGCTGAGGGAGGAGGCATGTAGAAATAGTGGGTGGGAAAGACTCGTCTTAAAGGCGCAGTACGACAAAACCACCCCCTGCTGGAAATCAGTGTAAACAGCATCTTGTAAAAGGTATAATGAAAAATCTGATGGGTATTTTGATCTGAAACTTTATATACACATTCTAGAGACGCAAAAGACTTGTATTAAATCTGTAAAAAGGGGTAACCTAGGTGCCCTTTAACTAACACTAACAACAACAAAAACAACCTGGCATTTTGATTTCAGCAGGACTTTAATTGCGAAGGGCTGAAAATAAAGAGAGAGGCTAGTTTTGTAACTGCTGTTTGTGTTGTTGGTGTTGTCATTGATTCTCGGTGTCACTGGTGTTACAGTGAAGAGGGTTTGAGGAATCATTAAAGCTCGATTGGTTTGACCTCATATTGAGCAGCTGCAGCATTAGAGGATTGCTCTTTAACTGTGTTACATGGCGTTTGCTCTTCTGGCGCTCTGATCAACAGATACACTGGAGAAGAGCTGCTTGTTGCTGAAATGAGAGCAGTTCATCAATGTTGAACACTGACGGATGAGAGCACAGACACATTTATCAGCTTTTCAGACACACACACACATCTGCCAGTGCTATTGGCGTTCATTTAGAATAATAAAGACTTTTGCTTTATTTTTCTTTCATTTATATTTTAATCAAATTAATAGCTAAATCCATTTAGAATAGAGGAATTACCAACCTACATCACACAAGACGTCACAAAGGTTCCCGGTTGCAAAAAGAGACCAGTTGCAATAGCAAACATGTCAT
>NC_133187.1:46677500-46692500 GCF_049306965.1 Danio rerio | reverse complement strand
ATAGCGCTTTTACAATGTAGATTGTGTCAAAGCAGCTTCACATAAATGGTCATAGTAACTGGAACAGTGTGGTTCAGTAACTGGAACAGTGTGGTTCAGGTTTTAGTGTTTAAGTTCAGTTCAGTTCAGTTTAGCTCAGTTCAGTGTGATTTAATCATTACTGAGAGTTCAAACACTGAAGAGCAAATTCATCGATGCGTAGCTCTACCAATCCTGAACCATGCGAGGCAGTGTCGACAGCGGAGAGGGAAAAAAACTTCACCTGATGGGAGTGAAGAAAAAAAACCTTGAGAGAACCAGACTCAGTTGGGCACGACCATTTTAATTTCTCCGCTGGCCAAAAGTCTTGTGCAGAACTTCATTCGCCGTGGTTTATGCTGGAAGATGGCCTCAATGAAGACTCGTCTGTCCCTGGAGCGTCGCTGGAATCAGACTCATGTTCTCCACTCCCCACGACCATCAGCGCAGCAGCAGCTCAGAGTTTACACTCAAACAAGGAGAGTCTAAAAACCCCCTTTTATTAGGAACTACTTTTTTCCGCCATTCATTCACATCTGCATCTGACTTCAAAACAGCAAAAGCCGTTACTAATTCACCAACTTCACTTTAGAGCTAGTGTTTGAATGACTCTGTCTAAAGTGATGACAAAACTGTTGATATTTGCTCACACTTTAAGATTATAAGGCTGAACGTGACATGATATGCCATCCATTTACAGAGATCTCTTCTTACAGTGTTGCAGTCTACAGTATTTCTCTCTTGCAATCGGGATTTCACAATAATTAACCCCGAAAATAACGACGAATCCACTAACGTTACCAGACTGCTGTTGTGTTTGCGATGAGGAAAAATGCTACACATGCAGACTTTGCTTATTTCAATTTGCCAACACAACACACATTTCTGATTTGCAAGCAAATCGGTATAAATACAGCGCTACAACATACATAAAGAGAGATCATCTAACCTGCCAACATTTCTCTGAAAACCCAGGACACCGGAGGGGAGGGGGTGTTCGGGGGTGAGGTTTAGAACAGGATGCAGCGAGTTTTGGGTGGCCGCTTCAATCGGGTACTGTACCAAAGAGGGGTGGGTGAAATTACGGGACTTTTTTAAGGGAGAAATAAAAACGGGATGTTTGTAGGAGACTGGTCTGATATACATACAGGATACTCCAGACTGTTATATCTTCTAAGCGTAAAGGCTTATTATGCAGTTCTGTCGCCAACTTGTGGCTAGAAAATGTCAACTGTGGCAGACGAGCTGTCTCTCAGAAATTGTAAATATTTAAAATAGGCACTATTCTTGCGAACAAACTTCATAGTTGCAATTTAAACAGCTACATTCTTGACAAAAAAAGCCTCAAAAGTATATTTTGTTGTGTAACAGCAGTAATATTTGTCAAACTGTAGTGTCTTGTTGCTGGCTTGTTGTGGGCGGAGTAATACACAAAGGGTAAAAAGGCTGTACGGATGCTGATATTACTTAAATATTTCACGGCTATCAGCCAATCAGATTCAAGATCCATACAGAATTGTTGTGTGTGTGTATATATATATATAAATATATATATATATAAATATATATATATATATATATATATATATATATATATATATATATATATATATATATATATATATATATATATATATATATATATATATATATATATATAGTGATCCGGCCAGCGGGCTGTGTTTTTAGACCATGTTCTGCTTTACTGCGGTTTACTGCAGAGAGGTGCGATATTTCTTGAAATCACTCACGCATTCTCAGTAGCCGACAGATTACACTATTATGTCTTTCTTTTCTTTTTCATTCCTTTAAAACCTGTTTTAACACATTTTAATCTGTTTTGAATCATTTTATTCTTTGTTTTTATTTTCTTATACTTGTCTGTTTTATCCCTGTTTATGTAAAGCACTTTAAATTACTTTAAGGCAACATATTGCAGCAGAACTGTGATTAGGATTTGTCATCAGTGACTTTTACTGATGTCTCCAGCTCATTATAAGCAGATTGAATGAGTCTCTACAATGAAAGCAGAACAAACTCGCGGTGTTTATCAGCAAGTCATTCAGCTCGGCTCCAGATTAAAGCTCCATTAATGAGACTTCAGATGCGTTTACACAGCTGGACATACTGCTGAAATCCAGAGGCGATAATGACTTGTCAAACACAGACAGCCATATGCTGGATATTAATAAATCACAAATGTCTGATCTTCCTCAGATGGTGACTTTAACACTTGATATGGGTTTTTCTCAAGTGTCGTTACATGATAATGTTGGACGTTAGATTTACCATCTTTGTGAAAACTGAAGTGCTTCATTATATAAACACTGTTTCGTTTCTTAATACATAATCCTGGGCTTGTGTTTATGAGGCCTAGTGGTTTACTTATTGCCTATTATATTAATTTATTTTATTTATATTTAATTGCTATTTAATATTTAAATGACATATTTGCTCATTTGCTATTTTTAATCCTATTTTAACCCTATTATAATGGATAATATAATTTATTAATGAATTTCATTTAAGTTTCCTAGTGTATTTTTTTGTATTTTTTAATGTATGGTTGTTGTTGCTGTTGTTGTTATTTTATTAATTGACATCAATTAAATGACAGCATTTGCTAATTCACTGTGTGTATTCTTATTATAATATTGTTAATTTATGTAACTTTGATTAATGCATTTTCCTCAACCTATGCATGTTGTTTAAAATGTATTTATTTATTTATTTTCTATAACCGAAAATAAAAATATATTTTACTCTTAGCAATTTACTTATATTCCTTTGTAAATATTACTGTAATATTGTATACTTGCTATTTATTTATTTATTTATTTTTTTTTTTTTTTATTTATTTATTTATTTATTTATTTATTGTTTGTTATTATTTCTTGTTTTATTTATAAACATTAATTAAATGACAACATTTGCTATCTTTAATCTTATTATATTATTAATTTTATTAATAACTTTAGATAATGTATTTCCCTCAACGTATGCATGTTCTTTTAATTAATTAATTAATTAATTAATATATTAATATATTTATTTATTTATATAAACTGAAAAAATATGCATTTTACTTAAAGCTATTTAATTATATTATTTTCTAAATATTATTTTCATATTATAGTACTTGTTTTATAATAATAATAATAATAATAATAATTATTATTATTATTATTATTATTATTATTATTGTTGTTGTTGTTGTTATTTGTTGATGTAATTTATTGAACTCCAGTTTCTTAATGCATTTTCCTCAGCTTCTTATTCATGTTCTTCAAAAAGTATTTATTTATTGGCATTTATTAATTAATTAACCTTATTATAATATTAAAAATAATGTAGTTTATTTAAATTCTTAATATTTTACTCAACTTATGCATGTGCTTAATTAATCAAATAATTCATTTATTCATTTATTTGTTTATTTATTTATTATTTTTTTTATAACCTGAAATAAATGTACATTTAACTTGTAGCATTTTCATTTTATTGCTTTGCAAATACTGTTGTAGTAGTATAGTGCTTATTATAATATTAATATTAATAATTAATGCCATTTATATAAGGCCAGTTTCTTAATGCATTTTACTCAACTTTTTTGCATGTTCTTTAAAAGATATTTGTTTGTTTGCTTGTTCATTTGTTTGTTGGTTTGACATGCTTTCAGCTTTACAGATGCTTACATTATTTATTGAAAATGACTGAATAAATTGATTGCGAATCACTTTATACTAGAAGAATACGCATCACAATATCACATACATAGCTGTGATTTTAAGCAATCACTATACATTTATTGTGTCTTATTTTGAATTTTAGGACACTATTAGTCACTAATAGAAAAGGTTTATATTGCAAAATTGACCGTTTTAGCACTCACAATGACATTACAGCTCTTTAAAATCCACCACTTTCAATGGTTTATCCTCCATTTGATTGCAGAATGATGTTTTGCAGTGATTTGCATCGATTAATTTTCCCCTCTCTCATCTTCAGCACTGACACAGTTAGAGGAATATCTAAAGATGCCTTGTTCTCTCTAATAGTTCATTAGCGGTGGGCTTTATTGAACGGAGTGTCTTTAAGTGTGTAATATCCTGTAATGTGGTCTCAGTGTGCCGAGTTAAAGAGCTGTGATTAACTTTATCATCTGTAGTTTATGTTCTTCCTGGAATGACATTATTCTGAGTGCAACTGTCTGTGTTTATGACTCCTTTTCTACAGGATCTCCAACTCAGACTCAACTAATTCTTGTTTAGTTATAATCATATTATGGCAGTGGTCTCTTTTACGCTGAATTAAATCCCATTATTGTCTTATTTCAGAGTCTTCCTGCGAGCCATCAATCAATACGCCGCTGTTCTCAGCAAGAAGTTCCTGGATCAAACCAACTTTGAGCTGCAGGTGAGGTTGAAAATTCAATTAATGCACTTGATAGAAAGGGATTTTGGTCCAAATCAATTGCTAATATGTGCTACTTCTCATTTTGTCAACATGAAGGACAACTTCTGGGGTGTGTTCTTCGTATGGCTGGGCGATATGGGCAAAATATCATATCTCGATATACAATATACATATATATATATATATATATATATATATATATATATATATATATATATATATATATATATTAGGGATGTAACGGTATTGTAAATACCGTCATACCGCAATAGTAATTTTTTTCGATATTACCGAAGTCGCATGACTCTGTAAAACTATAGGTCTTTTGAGAAAATTTGCTCAGGCGAATGAAGCGAACGGGAGGTAGCGAAAACTACATTTCCCATCAGCCCATGCTTGACCATCATCCCTTGCGGTCTGTTGTTGCTACAGATCCAGTAATGCGGAAATGGAGTGTGCTGCTAGAAGCGGGGATGAAAAAGAGCTGGAAAACTCTAAAGCGGGTGTTGTCGCCGCGCGCGTACTGAATAGCGGTGTTGTCGCGCGAGTTCTTATCAGCTGTGTTGTCGCGCGAGTTCTTATCAGCTGTGTTGTCGCGCGAGTTCTTATCAGCTGTGTTGTCGCGCGCGTACTGAATAGCGGTGTTGGCAGCACACTGTTCAGATTGATGCAGACATGAGATCTCTATCTTACCCATGGTTTGTCCTCTCAAGTGGGGGAAAGACAATGCACAACGTTACCCACTGCTGTCAACCTGGGCCAAGTCATATCTCTCTTGTCCCAGAAACCTCAGTCCCAAATGAGAGGGGTTTTTTCTGTTGCAGGGGACATTGTAAATGCCCAGAGATACCAGCTTTTACCAGATTATATTTATATGATAATTTTCCTTTAAACCCATCTCTATCTAAGTGAGTGAGTGATTAAATGTTGAATGTGATGAGTTTTCAACAATACTAAATTGAAACTTTATTTTTTTACATGGTTTAATATTTTTTTAATATTAAAATTGAAGTTCCTGTTTCAAAGCTTACAGATAGATGGCTAATTTTTATGTCATTGACACTTTTGGCACTTTTTTGGAGTATTTTCATAAGTTTTGTTTTTTCCTGTAAATGATTCAATAAATACCGTACCGTGACATTCATACCGAGGTATTACCGTACCGTGAAATTCTGATACCGTTACATCCCTAATATATATATATATATATATATATTATATTATATTATAAGGTATTTTCCTATAAATGGTTACTTGAGAGTCAAAGCCTTTATTAAAACAGGGGTTTCCCTCCCTGTTATTATCATCATTATAATTATCATTCTTATATTGTTATTTGTTGAAAGAGTAGTTTGCAGGGTGATATTACAATAGAAGAAAAAATGTTTGGGAGACAAATGCAGGTTTTTTAATTTCTTTTTTTTTTTTTTTTATCTGACTTTATTTTTTAAAGTTTTAATTGTTAAAACCAGTGGTTGTCAAACTTTTAAAGGGCCATGAAACCCCCCTGTTTCAGCAGGGTGTTTTCACACCTCTACTTTGGAAAAAGTCAGGAAAGTGGGCGTGTCCAGCTCTGTTTAAAAGGGGAGTGTCATTGGAGGGAAAGAGGGAAGGTCTGTAAAAATTTGCATAAAAATGGGAGTGTCGGTTTGGGCATGCGCTGATTTTCACAGAGGCAAAACAAACACACAGACACAGGAGAGAAGGACAGAGACTGTGTTTACATGGACATCAGTAATCAAATTATTTGCCAAATTATTAAATGGTGGACTTTAAAGGGCACCTATGGTGAAAAATCTACTTTTCTGAACCGCCAACTTATCCAGCATGTTATACGCAGTAGATGCCCTTCCAGCCGCAACCCATCTCTGGGAATCATCCACACACACATTCACACACACAATCATAACACTACGGACAATTTAGCCTACCCAATTCACCTGTACCGCATGTCTTTGGACTTTGGGGGAAACGCAAGGAGAACATGCAAACACCACACAGAAACGCCAACTGAGCCAAGAACAGCACTACCTACTGCGCCACTGCGTCGCCGACCCTTGATTATATGTGTGTTATTAGAATGAAAAAAAAATGTAATTGACTATTTATTTAATACATTATAAATAAGATCAATCAATAACCTCCCCCCCCACTCAAATTAATCATTCATCCATTCTTTCATTCGTTTTTTTATTGAAGTAGCTTGCACTGCCTCACATTTCTTAGGGTTGATGTCTTGTTTATAACAAAATGCATGTCGATTTGCTGCAATGTGAACAGTTGACTTCAATGACGTTGTTTGCATTTCATTGCTTATGTAAACTCTATTTGTTGGTAATTTAATTGAGCTAAATCTCCATTTGTGTTCAGAGCTAGAGAGATTATTAGTTTGCTTTGACTTCATTGAACATAAATTAGATTTGTTCTTTAGCTGAACTGTCCCTTCAGTCGCTATATAATACATTTAGACTAGTAAATTGCTACCTGTAAGTAATGGAAACATACAGTCTTGTTTATGAAAGGAGATTTCTTATTCGTGACTACCGGTCTGCTTGTGTTCCAGCGGCGATCATTAAATTTCTCTCCAGCAGAACAACTCATGACAGGCTAATAGACGGCAATTTCCCAGTGTCTGATTTGAATTTTTGAAGCGTCTCTATACTCTCAGTATTGTGCTGGTGATGGTTCTGCTGGTTATTGTTGTCTCGGCTTTATTTCACCCATGAATCCATCTGGATATGCAGGTTTTAGCTTTTAGAAGACAATGAATTGTTTTGAAATGATCACTCTGAGTGACTTCACTGTTGCCCATATACTTATTGCTTAAACGTTGTTCTTTGCATTTTTTGTGCATCATATATGGTTGAAGTCAGAATTATTTGCCCCCCCCCCTGTTTATTTTTTTCTCCAATTTCACTTTAATGAAGAGAAGATTTTTCAACACATTTCTAAACATAATAGTTTTAATAACACATTTCTAATTACTGATTTATTTTTTCTTTGCCATGATGACAGTAAATAATATTTTACTAGATATTCTTCAAGACGCGTCTATACAGCTTAAAGTTACATTAACCAGGTTAACAAGGCAGGTTAGAGTAATTAGGCAAGTTAGTCTATAATGATGGTTTGTTCTGTAGACTATAAAAAAAGTATATAGCTTAAAGAGGCTAATAATATTGACCTTAAAATGATTATTAAAAATTTTAAAACTGCTTTTATTCTAGCCGAAGACTTTCTCCAGAAGAAAAAATATTAGCTGACATACTGTGAAAATTTTCTTGCTCTGTTAAACATAATTTGGGAAATGTTTAAAAAAGAAAAGAATCACATACTTTGTGCATTTGTTTAAACCATTATATCCATTACAATAAGAGTTTGCTCACTCAGTGTGTTTAGGAATAGAAAGACAATTCATTTAAACTCATGCAAATAATAAAAAAAACCTACTAAATGTAATATTTTGTGTCATGTTTCTCTTTTTTTTTCCTGTTCATAAACTTTTTATTTTTATTTTTTCCTCATCATATTAATTTGGGTGTTGTCATTTCTGGGCTGTTATAGTTAGTTTTTTGTTAGATTAGCTCCAGATTTGGCTTCCATACTGTCTAATCTAATGTATTTGCACAAACATAATATTGTAGAGCATTCTATAGAATATATTCATTTAGAACAGAGATCTGTGAGGGGTTTACTTATTTGCATGTACACATTATACAATCTACTTTTTTTTCAGAAAATATATATTTCAGTAGGATTGTTTTTATTAAAATCTTTTAAAAATTAAAAGAATGAAACATTTATTGAGACAGTTTTTGTGCTTGGAGAAAGGTGGCCCTTTAGTCCATATTTACTGATTTTAGGAACTGAATTTAATCCAATGTTTTTCTTTTTTTCCCCTCAGTTGTGGAATAACTACTTTCATCTTGCTGTGGCGTTCCTTACCCAGGAGTCTTTGCAGCTGGAGAACTTTTCGAGTGACAAACGGGCCAAGATCTTCCACAAGTAAGCATTAATAGACACTTTCCCACAATAATAATAATAATAATAATAATAATAACACACATGGCTCAGTCTTTAGCACTTGGGCCTCACAGCAAAAAGGTTGCTGGTTCTAGTCTCGGCTAGGTCAGTTGGGATTTCTGTTTGGAGTTTGCATGTTCTCCTCGTGTTGGCGTGGGTTTCCTCTGGGTGCTCCGGTTTCCCCCACAGGCCAAACACATGCGCTATAGGTGAACTGAATAAACTAAATTGTCCGTAGTGTATGAGTGTGAATTTGAGTGTATGGGTGTTTCCTTGTACTGGGTTGTGGCTGAAAGGGCATCCGCTGCATAAAACATATGCAGGAATAATTAACAGTTCATTCCACTGCGGCAACACATGATAAATAAGGGACTAAGCCGAAGGAAAATTAATGAACAATAATAATAATAATAACACATTTTATTTTTATGTTACTTGACCTCACCCTGACCTCTTAAGAGCTGCATTTTGCTTGGCTTTTCTTCCGGAAACGAACACATTACAATATTCCAAAGTGAATTTTTGTTTTCATTGATTTACTTTGCCCTGTAAACAGAAATATCCGTTCATTTACAGCATCCGTATCTTGATCTTCGTAGCCATTTTCTGTTCATCTACTGCAGGGGTCACCAGTCCTGATCCTGGAGGGCCGGTGTCCCTGCAGGGTTAAGCTCCAACCTTGCCTCAACACACCTGTCTGGATGTTTCAAGTATACCAAGTAAGACCTTGATTAGCTTGTTCAGGTGTGTTTAATTAGGGTTGGAGCTAAAATCTGTAGGACACCGGACCTCCAGGAACAAGTTTGGTGACCCCTGATCTACTGTGAAATACCCTGACTTTTCATAATTATGTGGGCATTTCTTTCCAACATTGTTATTTTATTAAAATGGCAAAACATAACTTTCTAATAGCAAATGCATAACATGAACATGTCTTTGATAACCACATATTCAGTGTCGTGAAAAATCGTTGCTCTCCATGTGAAAGTGAAAATGAAAGTAAGGTGCAGATCTTCGTGGGCGGTCTAGTACCACATTTAAGGACTGTATTACAAAAAAAAGTCAGATTTTTAAATGAAAGTAAAAATCTATCATTAATATATTAATAGAAGTCATTAATATCGTCATTAAATTTGACAAAAGACATTCAAAGTTTAATTTTAGCAATCTCAATAGAAGATTTAAATGTAAAAAAAAAAATGACGTGATAATATGATGTCGATGCCTCATTCACACTAGCAGCAACTTTGTAGCTGCTTATCGCTCTGGGTGGCAATCTGCTGCAAGCGCAGGCATGTGTAGGTCAACAACACAGAGAATACCTCTGAGCGAGCTGAGAGAGAATCAAGTGAGCTCTACTAATGCTTCTATTGGCTGTCGCTCAAGAAAGTGGCTCTTCATTTGCATAAAGTTGAAAGATTTTCAACTTTGGCGCATTACTTAACACGCCCACCTTGATGGAGTTCCTAGAGAAACTGAATATTAAATGAGAAACAGTGGGCGTGGCTTGTTTTTTTTTTTTTTGACTGTGAGCTGATTGGATGTAGTAAAGTAGGCATTTCCTTCATAAAGATGGGGAGAAGGGTTTGAGGAGAAACAGACTCCTGGGGTCCGTTCTTCGTACCTCACTTAAATGATCTAAGATGATTTGGCAGATCCTGGATCTTTTCATCTCGATAACTGATCTCTCGCTAATTTGGTTCTTCAAAGAAGTTTGCGAATCAGATTAGAATGTCTGGATGAACTGATCTGAGATCGCTGCGTGTGTTGTGAAGGACAGATCTATCGATCCTCCAAATCATGATCAGCAATGCAACGATTGGCTGACAGCACAGCAGCGTAATGACATCATCTGATTAATATTCAATTATCCATGTGAGCAAAATTACATCAAATTAGCAGTAAACGGCTTGTGTAATATGACACGCAATAACCTTCTACATTTGTTGTGAGCTGCAGGGTTTACACTTTCATGTGTCAAGAGTATTCATCATGTATTTCAATGCAAATCAATGTATTTAGTTCTGCATTTAGAAAATATTTTCTTTATTATAGAAACTGTTTTTTTAATCGGGTTAAAGAATAACTGGATGTTTACAAAAGCATTTTGATATTGGTAAAGGCGTCTGCAACTTTTGTGAAGCATCAAATCCCCGTCATATTAACTGTCAAAACCTGTTTATGACTGCTGAAATGTAATATGGCTTTTTTTTTTAAGTCACATATTGTGCATTTCTATTATCATACACAAATTGTACTAAAGCGATCTAAAAAGTTCATATCAATAAGTTTTCTCTTTGCACTACCAGGTGGCAGTCTTTGTACTTTCATTTCGAGGGTGCAGATTGCATAAGTTTATTAATGTGTATAACTTTATTTATGTTATTAATGACTATAACTTTATATATATATATATATATATATATATATATATATATATATATATATAGTTTAAAAATATTTACCATTTTCCCAAGTGTATATAAGTACTACAGTAAGAAAATATCAGAATTCGGAACATACTTTTGTATTATCTTTGCTTGAACTGAGTCGATCTAATCCTGTTTATATGAATTGAACCTGCTCCCGATCAGGTTTGACCTAGCAGAATTGTTGCTATGACAACATCTCTCAGATCAGCTTTGAAAAACGAAACGATCCTGGATCGTGTCAAATCGTCAATAACCAAATCCAGCTAATCCACGTACGAAGAACGGACCCCTTCTCACCATTTCTGTTTGTTGTCAAAACTGACAGCTAGAGGGGAGTGGCTAAGTATGTTAGCCTCGCCCAATAACTCAGACACACCTAGGCTGCGTCCGAAACCGCCTACTACTCAGTAGGTACTGCATTTGAATTTAAACGTACTACTCGGCCGTTAGAAAAGTACGTTTTATACAGTATGAATGTGAAAGTATGAATGGAATTCGGAAGTACTACATCCGCCATTTTGTCATGGTCACGCGACCTACCTGCGTAATTTGCGTCGCTTCACTCCCATTCATAAATTCGCTCGCGGGGCATCATGGGATAGCGCAGCATGCATGAGATGCGCACTCCGGAATCTCGCCGGAAGTAGTGGGCCATCCAGGTACTTCTCGCATACTGATTTTCGAATTCTATGTATTCGGACATACTACTCGGCTCGCATACTGATTTTGGCGTACTATATAGTATGGAAGTATGCGGTTTCGGACGCAGCCCTAATCTGAGAATTTAACTGAACACAAACAGGAAGTGCATTTTCAGATTTCAACTAAAGATTAGAAGGGCAAACATTTGTTGTTTTCTTAATGACATGCACAGATTAATTGTTCAGCACAAAACTAGCAATGTGAGCTAACGCAATCAATATGGTTAGTTTTGATTGCATGTGTACTTTAAGGAGATAATAAACATGAGAAATGTTGACAATACAATACTGAATACTGCAGTATCGGCTTGAAGTGGGAGGAATTTGAGGAATAGTAAAAGCAAACCAAAAAAAGGGAAGTTGTGCAGGACATTTTCTTGAAAACAAACTTCCCTTCACTGTTTCTGCATCACTGTTTAAAGACGAGGAGAGACAGATGAAGGAGCTTCTCTCATTCTCTCTCTCTCCGTGTGTATGTGTTTGCCTGTGGCGTGAGTGAGCTCTGTCTGCTAGAGACGGATCAGTGTCTGTCAGGACTCTGGAATCACAGTCTTGTCGGGAACACGAGGACGTGTTTCTGACCCATTTTCTCAGGACATGCAGTGCTGGTGTCACAAACAGCAGCTCTTACTCTGGGGGTTTTGGGCTGAATGGCACAGATTTTGTGAATTCACCAGAAATCAATCTTGGCATCTGGTTTGTTTTTATTTTGTGGAGGAATCAGATGTATGAATTAGAAAAACAAGTAAAGTATCGTTCAGATAATGGAACTGATCTTAGTGTTGTTGATATTTTTGACTTATTGAAGTTTTGGATATCTCACAAACCTAAATGAGCATCACTTGACATTCAATTATTTCATTTAATTTATTAATTCGTGGATTTCTGGTACATTATCAGTAACATTATTACCAGTGTCAACTACAAATTGTGCTGTAATGTTATTTATTTATTAATTTTTGTATTTATTTAAGAGCATTAATACAGTTTTGCCCATAACAAGCAGTTTTTTTTAATCGTTTATAAGCTAATTTATTTAGTTAATTATTATATATTAATTTAACGGTAATGTGAAAGCCATCAGTATTGACATTTATACTGTTTCCTTATTTTAATGATAAAGCGTTGACACTTATTTTATTTGATATTTTATCAATTTTCATTTATTGAATTTATTTATGGGCAACGTGGGGTCTCAGTGGTTAGCACTGTTGCCTCATGGCAAGAAGGTCACTTCTTCGAGTCCTGGCTGGGCCAGTTAGCATTTCTGTGTGGAGTTTGCATGTTCTCCCCGCGCTGGCGTGGGTTTCCTCTGGGTGCTTAGGTTTCCAAACACTTGGCTAATTGGATGAACTAAATTGGCAGTCGTGTATGTGTGAATGAGTTTGTATGGATGTTTCCTAGTGATGGGTTGCAGCTGGAAGGGCATCCGCTGTGTAAAACAATTGCTGGATAAGTTGGCGGTTCATTCCGCTGTGGTGACCCCTCATGAATAAAGGGACTAAGCCGAAGGAAAATGAATGAATTAATAAACTTATCAATTGAAAAAGTTATGTCCTTAAGTTTTGTTTATTCATTTTAATTTACTTATTTTTAGTCACTATAATCATAAATTAGGTAGCTATTAACTGTAGATATTTGTTGCATTTTATCTGAAAAAATATAGCTCAAAATTGTATCTATATAATAATAATTATGCCTGTATTATTATAAATAAAAGTAATTTATCACAATAAAATGTGAAAATAAATATATTTTTTTATTTGTTTATTGCACAATTCAATTGAAAATCTGTTATTTTAACTAATAATTATTTTTATTAACTTTTTTACTTTTATTAATTTTTTAAAATGGTTTTTAACATAATTTAAAGTATCTAAAGTCACTTTACTGTAACCAGAAGAATCTGACAAATATTGACGTCAATTCGCAATGTGTTGCATTTTTATTTAAAAAAAGAAATGTTTTTTTGGCAAAAACATGGTGTCACATCATTAGTGCTGTGTAGGCGTCAGCTATTGAACATAAATATAAAAATAAGTTAAAAACAGAGATTGTTGCGCGTTTTATCATATAAATATTATATAAATTTAACAATCATTGTTTTTCTTATGATTTACCACGTATATGTAGACATTATGAAACATTAGATCATAAAAAATAACGGTCCCACTTTATATTAGGTGGCCTTAACTAATATGTATTTACACAGGAATTAATAGTTTGTTACAATGTACTTATTGTGTAAATACATGCATTTACTGTGTACTTATGCTTGATTAAATACATGTATGTAATTACATCTGCAATTAACTTTTGTAACTACATTTGTAAATACACTGTTGAACATCCCTTACACCTTACCCCACCCTTAAACCTACCCATACCACCAAACCTGTCCATAATCCAACCTCTATCCCAACTCAAAAGCACCACAAGTGTTCTCAAATACATTATAAACACAGTAAGTACATTGTATTTATTTTTTTGATGTAAGTACATAGTAGTTAAGGGCACTTAATAAAAAGTGGAACCAAATTAACTTGAAAGTCCTGGAAAAGTCATTAAAGTTTTGTAGTAAAAATATGTATGAACCCTCAATTAGTGCATTGAAATGTCAAGTCTGATAAATACTAATTAATAATGTGGGAAAAAAATTATGTATTTTTTTTTTATTTCAAATTTCTTTTATTAGGTTTTTACATGGAATATCAGCCATAACAGTCATTTTATAATTATCCATCCATGTTAGTGTTTACCCTACCCCAACCCCAGTTGAACATTTCCCTCCCTCAACAGCCTCTGACTTCTCATTAAGAAAAAAAGCAAAGCAAAACATAAAAATAAAATAATAATAATGATAAATAAAATTAATAATTAACCATAATGATAAAAAAATAATAATAAAAAAATAAAAAAAATTATTAAATAAATAAATAAATAAATAAGTAAATAAGATGAAAATAAATAATAAATATGTTTTTATTCCTATGTTATTGCTCAGTTTCAGAATCAAGAGAGTTTACTAGTAGATAATCTAAAAAGGGGCGCCACAACTTGTCAAAGGTCTTTAAAGAACCAGTAAGTGATAGTCTAATCTTTTCCAATTTAATACAAGTAAACACTTCTTTTATCCATGCATCAAAAGATGGTGGAGTGACATGTTTCCACTTTAAAAGAATGAGACGTCTCGCTATTAAAGTAGTAAAAGCTAAAGCCTTTTGGACCATTACTGAAAGGTTGGCATCTACTGCAAACCCAAAAATGGCCAAAAGTGGATTTGTATCCAGATCTATGCCGAATGCATCTTTTAAAGTTTTAAATATTTTAGTCCAATAAACAAATAATTTGGGGCCTTCCCACAACATATGGATGAGAATATGCTCCCAGTGTTCATCAGAGAACTGAAA
>NC_133187.1:46640000-46662500 GCF_049306965.1 Danio rerio | reverse complement strand
TCACTGTACTCAAATGGCCTTAAAGGTCACCAGCTCTCAATCAAATAGAGCACCTTTGTGATGTGGTGGAACGAGAGATTCACAACATGGATGTGCAGCCGGCGAATCTGCAGCAACTGCGTGATATTATCATGTCAATATGGAGCAAAATCTCTGAGGAATATTTCCAGCACCTTGTTGAATCCATGCCACGAAGAATTAAGGCAGTTCTGAAGATAAAAAGGGTCCAGCCTAGTACTTGTAAGGTATACCTAATAAAGTGGCCGGTGAGTGTACTTCCTACTGAACCTGAATATTGAGTTGGGGGCGGGGCTTTTCTTTAAATATCATTACCTTATATCAAACTAACTGCAAGAAGGGGCGTGGTTAAAAATACCATGGCTGAAGTCATCAAACTAACATCATCAGAGACGGACTAGGTCTTAAAACACAGAAGCTAATGGTCAGACAGCTAAACAATAGCAATGTTTGCTAGCAAAATAAACATTGTGCATTTTGATTACTCACACAAATAATTCGTTTCATCTGAACCTCCTGCAGGTCCACACAAGATCAAGTTCATCCCGGAGATGGTGGGTCCCATTCTGGAGATGACGCTGGTTCCGGAGATCGAGCTGCGAAAAGCCACTATTCCCATCTTTTTTGACATGATGCAGTGCGAGTTTCACTTCAGACGCTGCTTCCAGACGGTCAGTGTTCCTCTCACACATCAGTTTAACACGTTCTTGCTGTATGAAGAGCAGCCTTTTCTTTCAAATTCAAAATTGTTAGGTACCTTAGCCAAAACAAATATACAACAACAGCTTGATTAAAGGTGCTGTATGTAAGTGACTCTTCTAAAGCGTAGAAATACCATAATATGTTTGCAGATATTGAAGAAATATGCTAAGTGAACATTCTTGTTTATCTGAAAGTCAGATATTCTGCTTTGTATGTGCCGGAACAGCTGTTATTGTTTTGGTTCTATTAACCCGCCCTTGGCCAATTTAGCCAATTATACTACAGCTCCCTGAGTTGCATTGTTGTGATTCATTCAGTCATGAAGGATCTCAAAGCATGCGTCCATGACCGCAAATGCGACCTCCGGTGGACAGTAGCAGCCTCCGAAATGAGACACAGATTCAGAGTTCCACATGAGGTGGTTATTATAATAGCTTAAACATAACGAACGTAAACTTTAGGTCTTGTCTTAACAACACTCTACGTGACGAGATTTGCAGTGAGAAGCAATTTAGCTGTCTGACCAGACGCAACATGACAGTAATTTAAATATAGCCATTCGGAAACACAGAATAGTGCACTCACTGCCCTCTGACAAAATGGTAAGGTGTATAATCTAATTAATACATATTAAACCTCTTTAACATTATTAAATGTAGATGCTAAATCACTGATATGTGTTGACTTGCACAGTCACAGCTCTGAAGTTCAATTTCAAATGGTTTAATTTATTTTCTAGATCTGAGATGAACTATCTGCTGCTGCTTTCAGTAGTATGGCAATAAATGTCATGTGAAATGTCATTTAGACTCACATTATTAGCATTTAACACTGAATAAAACAAATTAGATGTACCTGAGGTGATTATTGACAGTTCTCTGTTGTTCAGATCCAAGAAATAGAAAAGTAGATTTAAAAATATGAATTTCTGGTGCTGGTTAGGACAAAAACTCTTTAATATCGAAAATATGCCTACTATCGCGTGCCGTTGCTTTTATTTAGAACACGACTTAAATCAGTCTTTTTTTGGTTTTGTCAGTCTGGCAACCTTCTCGTGCATGTTTTGAACCAGGGGTGCAATACCTAGTTCAACCACTGGGTTGCAGACTGCACCATGAAATTAGAAGGTTAGACATTTATTGAAATATTAAAGATGTAGATGACCCAAAAATCAAAATTCTGTATTTTATATTTGATTGGCAATGTATGGAAGTCAGTGACTTTCAGCTTTTCTCAAAATATCCTATTTTTTGTGTGAAACTCATAAAGGTTTAGGTTTAGGTTATTCGCACGTAAATAGGCACGTCAACATTTAAGTTTATTCGCTTCATTCACGTGTCACAATCCGCTTTATTCGCGTGTCAAATCTGCTTCATTCGCGCATAAAATTCACTTCACAACAGATGCAGATTTGTTGTAGAGCAGGGCTTCTGTCTGCCCGGAGACTGTAACTTTATTGCTAAATAGCTAACATGGATTTTATTGAGAGAATAACTGTGATTATGCGCTTTATAAAGGCTGAAAAACAGCATTGATTCATTTGGAGTCCACTAGATCCTTTCAGAGGTGCACCCAGCTCTGTGAGCTCATAAACTCCTCCAGAAACTTTAACTGGATGCTGGAAGCTTTCAGCGATGCTTCTGACTGAGCCAAGTTTGATGAACTGTTGTCGGTGTGTGCAGGAGGAGTTTCCCCCGGGACACCAACAACAGGCGCTACATCATAATCATGCCCCGAGAAGAGCAAGCTCCTGATTGGTTAACGTGGCGCGAATGTCCAGTAAAGTTTAGATTTTCGAACCTGAGCGGTTTGCGCAATTGAAGCACGTCAAATGTGCAAAACGTTCATTTCGCTCCACGCCATTCGCTCAATTCGTGTTATTTGCGCCACGTCATTCGTGTGTATCGGCCCGCAGGATGTCTATTCACGCCTTTGCATTGACTTTACTTAAAAATCAACATAGCATGTTCTTGCAAAGTTTCTTATAGTCAGTTAAATGTCTGTTGAAGGAGCAGTATCAGCAGATATTAAGCAAACAGTCTACTGATACTCAAATTAGAAGTAATTAGCATGTCGCTGCAATGCAACTTTTAGTCAACAAAATGTGCAATAGGGACCATCAAAGTAAAGTGTTTCCAATGTTTAGAACCAACTCGAGGGTGAGTAAATACTGAGTAATTTGTTTTGGGGGGTCATGTTGTGTGAACTGTCCCTTTTAGGCACACAATCTTTACATTACTTCAGGTTTTTCCAAGTATACTCTTCAAGTAAACAGTCACAACGTACTAATAGACATGTGTGGATTTTAAAAATAGCTAGTTTCCACGTCTTTGAAGGACCACTTCTGTTATGCACTTGAAAACATTAGTCTTAAAATCTATCCGTTGCGTTCTCAATTCATCACAGTATTATCTTAGTATGTGCCAAAACTCATCTTGCATACTATATAGTGCACAAATTAGAATGCAGTGGGTGTGTGACGTCCCGCAGAGCTCTTCATGTAGCTCAAAGATCACTGCAGGAAGGTTACGGTTCCTCGGCTTCCTCTGATACGCTTTGCTGCTATGATGATCTACAGATGTGAGAGTTCACTTTCATTTATTTTCCGAGTAAACTGCAGCAGGAGTTTGAGATGAGCCTCACAGGATCAGTGAGTATCTGCGTGCTCAGACCTGTCTGTCCTGTGGGACGTACGAGGATATCATTAAAATGAGATGCATACTGAGGGCTGCATAACGCTGTGGTTAATGCAAGTAATGACGCACTGAGTGTCAGTCACATCTTGTGCAGTGGATTTTGAGCCTTTGGTTTAATTAATGAACTATATATATAGTTTAGAGGAAAAGGTAATGGCTGGATTGAACGGGTTATTAAAGAAACTGCTAAACAGGCCTGTGTGTGTAGAAAAACACTTCAGCATCCTATGACCTTGGTCTTCACTGTTTAACTTGTCTTGTATTTTAAACAATTGTCTGTCTGTCTGTCTGTCTGTCTGGCTGTCTGTCTGTCTGTCAGTCTGTCTGTCTGTCTGTCTGTCAGTTCATTTGTATGTCTCTCCCCTCCCCATCTGTCTGTTTTAGCATTCGTCTGGATGTCTGCCCGCCCGTCTGTCTGTACAACCATATGTCTGTTTTCCCATCTGTTTGTTTTCTGTCTGTCTGTCTGTCTGTCTGTCTGTTTTTCTGTCCGTCTATCTGTTTGTCTGTCTCTGTCTTTCTGTCTGTCTGTCTATCCATTCAGACATCTGTTTTCAGACTGTTTTTCCGTCTGTCTCTGTCTGTCTGTCTGTTTATCTAAATGTCAGTTTTTTTTCTCTGTTTTTCATCTGTCTGTCTGTCTGTCTGTCTGTTCATGCATCTGTCCATGCGTCTGTCTGTTTTTTTTTATCTGTTTTTCAGTCCATCTGTCTGTACTTTTGTCTATTCATCTGTTTTTGTGTCTATTTGTTCTTCATTTGTCTATTGCTGTTTTTTGTCTGTCTTTCTGTGTCTCTGTCTTTCCATCTGTCTGTCTGTTCATTCAAACATCTGTTTCTATCTGTTTTTACTGTCTGTCTGTCTGTCTCTCTCTCTCTCTCTCTCTCTCTCTCTCTGTCTGTGTGTGTCTGTCTGTCTGTATGTCTGACTGTCTGTCTGTCATTTTGAACATCTGTTTCCATCTGTTTTTACTGTCTGTCTGTATTTATTTCCATCTGTCTGTCTGTCCATTCAAACAATTTTTTTTGTCTGTCTGTCTTTCTGTATGTCTGTCTGTCTCTCTCTATACATATATACATCGGTTTTTCTGTCTTTCTGGCTTTTCAAGCATTATATTTCCATTTGTCTATCTGTTGTTCTGTCTGTCTGTCCAACTGTCTATCTGTCTATCTATCTATCTATCTATCTATCTATCTATCTATCTATCTATCTATCTATCTATCTATCTATCTATCTATCTATCTGTCTGTCTGTCTGTCTGTCTGTCTGTCTGTCTGTCTGTCTGTCTGTCTGTCTGTCTGTTTTTATTTTCATCTGTTTGTTCTTCATCTGTCTATTTCTGTTCTTTTGTCTGTCTTTCTGTCTGTCTGCCTTTCCATATGTCTGTCTGTTTATTCAAACATTCGTTTTCTCATCTGTTTTTCCATCAGTCTGTCCGTCCATTTGTCTGTCTGTCCATTCATACATGTTTTTCCATCTGTTTTTTCCATCTGTCTGTCCATTCATACATCTGCATTTTTTATCAGTTTGTTATTCGTCTGTCCGTCTGTCCATCTGTCTGTCTTTCCATTTGCCTAATTGTCTGTCTATCTTTACATTCATATATCTGTCTTTCTGTTTGCGTACATGTCTGTCTATCTGTTATTCTGTCTGTCTATCTAAATGTCTTCCTTTCTGTCCATACGTCTGTCTGTCTTTCTGACTGTCAGTTGATCTGTCTGTCTGTCCATCCATATGCTTGTCTATCAGTCTGTCTGTCTGTGTGTCTGTCTTTTGGTTGGTCTGTCTGTCTGTCCATTTTTATGTCTGTATTTCTATCTGTTTATCTCTGTCCTTCTAACTGTCTGTCTTTCAGTCTATCTGTCTGTTTATCTGTCTGTCTGTGAAGCAGTTCAGTGATGGTAAGGAGCAGATAAAGTGGCTCTCTCAGTAAGTGTGACTGATATGGGCTGATTACTCTTTGACACAGAGCAGGAGACTGGAGAAAACGCAGGAGGAGGAGAGAGAGAGGAGGGCTGGGAGGAATCACCGTAATCAAATGAAAGATTAGCCATGCTCCTTATTTACGGCTGCTGTGTTTAATTGCAGTTTGAGAACGAGATCATCACCAAGCTGGATCACGAGGTGGAGGGAGGCCGCGGAGATGAACAGTACAAAATCCTCTTCCAGAAGATGTGAGCGCACACACACAAGCACACACTCATAGCCCTACTACACAGACTCACTACACACACACACACACACACAGATGGTGATGTTAATATGATAATTATATGAAGCAGCAGAGCAGAACAATTTGTGCCTTTTAATGCAACATCAAATTAAAACTGACCCTAATTAATTTACATTTTTAATCTTATAAATATTTCATATTAAACATATGAAGTTTATTTAAATATATTTAATTTGCATTTAAATGTAAATAACTAGCCTGATTTAATTTAGTTTTATTTAATCTCAATAAATATTTAACAGGTTTTATTATCACTAAAAATAAAATAAAATATAATAAAAATTTAAATATATTTTTCTTTGCTTTTCAAACAAAATAGACATTAAGTGAAATAAAAAAAATAAAAAATAAAATAATAATAATAATAACAATTTAGTCATCTATTAATTTACATTTTTAAATACATTTAATAAAAACAATACAGGCTTCATAGAAAATTAGCAACATTAAACTGAAAACAGTCTAAAATATAATGTAAGCTTGATATATAAAAACCTGTAAATGACATGTTCTTGATCCTGTTGATCTTGATTCATATGTGCAAATGGTCAATATTAATCAATAATATTTTAGCTAACTCATTGAGCATTCATTTAAAGCTGCATTTTAATTTAAAATAACTCATATTAGTGGCGAGTGGACTTAACCAATAAGCAAAGTAAGCAGCTGCTTGGGGCCCTAGAGATTTAGGGCCCTGACCAATGCCAAGTAGCACATATTAGTAATATAGCGCTCTTATGAATTTTCTATCATATTTTGTAAGATTTTAATGTCATTATTTTTAAAACCAGGGGCCCCCATGAATATTGGAATGTTCCTTTCACATTTTTCCTACATTTGCACATGAAAATATCAAAATTTAATCACAAATATGGCTAATAACCCATACAGTACGTATAGTTCATTTGTGTTTTATTTATTTCTTTTTGGTGAATTTATTGTATTCAATTAATTCATAAGTTTATTAACAAAAAAAAAAAGAAAAAAAAATCTACAGAAAAAAAAAATGTCTATAGAGAAAGGTGAGGGTGGTTTGAATTTTAATGCTAGGGCCATGTACCTGGAATTGTTAAAGGGGGCCCCTAAGGGCGTACTCACACTGTGCTATCTGAACCGTGCCCAGGCCCATTTCCCAGATCGTTTGAGAAGTGTAAGTGCACTGAATCGGGCTCAGGAACAGTTCACTTAAGGCTGATTTATACTTCTGCGTCAAACACCGGCGTATGCTACGGCACTGACGCATAGCCCTTCGCCGTGGCCGTCACTGACGTGCACCTCTCAAAAAATTTTCTACACGTCGCAACAATGCGTAGTGCAAGCTCTGTGATTGGTCGGCTGACGAGTCGGGGCGGGACCGAGATCCGTGCGAATGGCGTGAACCCAATCTAGCGATTGTTTACAAGTGTGGAGTCCCGTGAAGAAGCTCCGGATGGAAAGTTTTGTTTTGTGTTTACCTTATAGTTAAAGTTGCTGCACGTCCGCCGGTTCCTGCCTCAAAATGAGCGAGTTTGAGCCACTTGTACATCCCGGAAGTGTTCAGGAAAAGCAAAACAACAGCGAAGAAACTCGACACAGAGGAACATTTACACCTCACTGCCCACTAGCGTTTCTGAAGTGTTAATGCAGACCAACAGAGACAGCGCGCAGAAGTATAAATGCACAGCCACATGCGCCGTGGGTTACGCCGGTCACTTGACGCAGAAGTATAAATCAGGCTTTAGCCGGCCCTGGCCTGGTTGGAAGAGGTGTGCCAGAGCACGGTTCGCTTGGGCTTTGGCGAGGTACGCTTGTAGTGTGAGTGCAAAACGTGCCTGTGCCTGAAACTAAAAGCGAGACGTGACTTTTAAGGGACTGTTTGATATGGATTTATTAATTATTCCTACTGTACAGTGAATGCAAACTGTGGGAGATTATTAAAGACGCAAACCCCTCACTGCACGACAGCTGCACCTTCAGCAAACCTCCTAATACCTGCAGCACGAGACCTTTATGGTTGTTAATGAGCATCAAAAGTGGCGGAACTGTTCGGCGAAATATCTGACTGCTTGTCCCTGCATATCAAACGACTTAAACTATATAACTAAAGAAATCTCCACTGTGCTGAGTGAAAATCGCTTACTGAACAGCGCAGCATAGATGACGTAAGCAAGCCCAGGCCCGAATGAAATTTGAGTACCGGCCACCGGGGGAGACAGGAGGGGGGACAAGCGTGCTTTAGCCTGGTTCAAGGCAACTGTACATAGTGTGAGTACATCCTAAATCACTGAGTCCACCCCTGATTAGTGGTCATTTACAGTATATTCAAGTGCTGGGCTATTTCAATTTCTTAAATTGTTACTTGACATACTTTGCAAATGCTTCTGTATTATGTTATATAAGGACATCCATCCTTAATGTGTATGTTTGTGACAGTTTGTTGGAGCACTGCAGAAAGCACAAGTATCTGGCTAAGACTGGTGAAACCTTCGTGACTCTGGTGGTGCGTCTGTTGGAGAGACTCCTGGACTACAGGACCATCATGCATGATGAAAACAAGGAGAACCGCATGAGCTGCACAGTTAACGTGCTGGTGAGGAGAACGTCTGACTCTTAATCTCTCACTCAAACTCAAAAAATAATGAATTCATTTATTGAAATGACATCATTTCGAAGGAAATCTAGCCAAAGCAAAGCTATTTTTGAGTTTGTATAGCCTTAAGAATACTGAACGGACAGTGCTTTTCACAAATGGCTTCTCACTAGCCGGGTTTCCATCATAACATCAAGCCAATCTTTTGAAAGTTTTTAAAAAACAAATAAGAAAATATACCAAATGTAAGTTAAGCTGTGCTTTATTTCAGAGGCTGCATCCTCTAAAGGATGCATTCGAAGGGCACAGCATCATCACAGCACAACGAAGCTGTCTCGTTTTGAAGGCTCCATCAAATGTAGCCTCAAAATGTGTCCTTAGTTTCCCAGATAATGAAGGACACAACGAGTAGATCCTTTGCGGCCTCAAACAATTTAAGATTCATTGCGAGCTGATAATGTTAGGATGTTTTTAAAAGAAAACTCCAGTTTAATTTAGGTTTTATTTGACATGGACAATTTAACGCATGTTAACAAAAAGAAAATGACACGCGATTTTATAGACAGTTTAAATGTTTTATATGTGCATGTATAGATGAAAGGAAATTGCCTAGACTGGTTGGTTTATCTGGTCAACCAGCCTGGTTTTAGAGGGGTTTTGGCCATTTCCAGGTTGTTTCAGCAATTTCCTGCCTGGTCTTAGCTGGTTAGGCTGGGAGATGACCAGTTAAAACAAGCTTGACTAGCCTTGCCAGGCTGGAAGCCCAGCTAAAACCAGCTATGTCTAGCTTAAACCACTCTGGTCAGCTAAGACCAGGCTGGAAATGGCTGGAAACCAGCCTGAAAATGGCCAAAACCCATCTAAAATCAGCCTGGTCGACCAGCTTAAACCGGCCAACCAGCCTAGGCTGGTTTAAGCAGTTTTTTTTCAGTAGGGAAAACATTATTTATCAATATGTGACACTTTTTGGAGACTCGGAAGCAATTAAAAATATAATACAGGAAATACATTGTGACCATTGTTTTTGTTTACATCCCTCAAAATGGTCTATTTAAACTTCTCAATATTAAAAATTGAAAAGGGGTACCATATTCATTAATTCAAAAGAACAAACGTAAATAAAAGTGTAGCATCAGCGTCTTTCTCTCAGTGTCTGAACTGTTTGGTCGGTAGCTCTGATCTCTCTAAACCCTGCCCTTATAAGACCCTCCTCTGCTCTAATTGGAGTCCAGTCTATTGTGATTGGTCAAAATCAAGTGCCCATTACTAAATGTAAAGTTTGAACACTTGCAGCAAAGTATAACATGAACCATACTATTCCAGTTTCATCTACAGCTAACAGTGTTTCAAGGTCAGAGTAGACATTGTTTAAAGGCAGCAAATGAAGACTATAGTCTGGCATTATGCAAATTAGTTGCCAACTTCATGTAGGTTTGTACAGGAGTTCATTTTAGATGGTTTAATTTCTTCTTTTGCCTGACAATAAATCCATTTGTCGTGACCTTTTACATGCGCAAACAGCTACAATTCACACTCTTTGAAAGATAATATTCGACAAAGCGCAGAAAGGGCACTTTAACCCCATTTCAGAGACTTTGTATAATCATGATTTGTATGAGCTACATGAACACTTGCTTGGTTGCAGGAATCCTTACATTTTAGCATTCGCCAGACTCGCGCTGCATTCAAAGTGCACATTTACATTTTATCAGTTCATGCGTTCCCTGGGAATCAAACCTATGACCTTGGCACATTGTGAGTGGTGTGCTTTACTGTTTAAACCATAGGAAAGCTTTTCTACACACATGTATACTGAGACACACATATAGAGTTGAAGTCAGAATTATTAGCTTATTTGTTTTATTTCGGCTAGAATAAAAGCAGTTTTTTTTAAAAAACCATTTTAACGTCAATATTAATAGCCCCCTTAAAGGGCCATGAAGCCCTTTCCCCCTTGTCTCAGTGTCTCAGGCCCCATTCACACTAATGCGTTTTAGTTTGAAAATGCGTACATTTTGCTACGGTTATGCCATCCGTCCACACTACGCCGGAGTTTTCGAGCGCCGAAAACGGAGCGTTTTGAAAATGCTGGAGAGGCCGTTTTCATTCTAAAACGCTGCTGCTCCGTCTCAGTGTGGATGGGGGAAAACGGAGACGTCTGAAAACGGAGGCTGGACTGCTGAGATTCGCTACCTGGGGTTTTTATGTCATTGCGTATCCTTCCCTTATTCATATAAGCTGATCTGGGATCAGTTTATTGTACAGAGTTTGCATATGAAAAGCGACGATCGACACACAGCTTTAATGTAAAGAAAGTGATGCAGACATTTTAATATTAATTTCAGCGTGCTTTCAAGATTAAAAATATATCAGAAATATGGGAAATACTTAATGATAGGATGATAGTGGGATAGAATGTTAAAATACGGGAGAATTTCGACAGAAATATGGGGGGGTTACATGAAGTGAACAGGAAGTGTTTGTGGAGAAACATCTTTGCGAGATAATGAAAAACATCTTTGCGAGATAACGCAAAACCTCTTTGCGAGGGAACACAGAACATCTTTGAGAGATGACGCAAAACATCTTTGCGAGGGAACACAAAACATCTGCGAATTAAAGCAAAACATCTTTGCTAGGGAACACAAAACATCTTTGCGGGATAACGTAAAACATCTTTAAGAGATAATGCAAAACATATTTGCGAGGGAACACAAAACATCTTTGCGAGGGAACGCAAAACATCTTTGCGAGGGAACACAAAACATCTTTGCTAGGGAACACAAAACATCTGCGAATTAAAGCAAAACATCTTTGCTAGGGAACACAAAACATCTTTGCGGGATAACGTAAAACAGGGGTCTCAAACTCAATTTACCTGGGGGCCGCAGGAGGCAAAGTCTGGGTGAGGCTGGGCCGCATAAGGGATTTCACAAAAAAAAGTCCTCAAATGTCATTATTAACAGTTTTAATTATTTCTTCTGAACATAAAGTATCCTGAACATTAATAGAACATTGAGTGAAGATTATGAACAGTTCTTCTGAACATGGCATCTTTTGCCTACTTCTTGCTGCCAGAGACTTGACAGCGCTTCTTCTCACAAATCTGAACCACATTTGTCTTTAGAGCGGAAGCAGTTGAGACCCTCAGTATGGCTTGAAGATGATCATCATTAAGTCTAGACCTGTACTTTGACTTATTGAAGTCCTAGGGAAAAAAGTGGGGGAACTCACCCAAAACTTCCATTCCCTTACCTAAAAAAAAGGCGTATATATGTATAAATAAAACACCCCCACCCCACTCCAGTCACATCAGTCTGTACCAGTCTGTATCTACCTATAATAAGATGCAGGGCAGGCACGTGCACACATAGGGCTCAACCTGTGCAGAGCACATGCCCTTTTTAGTCTTGCATAGAAAGTGCCCTTCCAAAATGATCAAAAGTGCCCCTGCGACGCGACACACCCTCGGTCCCGCCCTTCAGTAGGCGCGCGATAACACCGCTCTTGAGTACGCGCGCGACAACACAGCTGATCAGAACGCGCGCGACAACGCGCATTGAGTGACAAGCGCGCTGTGTACGGATAGAATCAGCGGAACGGGGAGCGCTCTCTCTCCCTGCTCCGCTGATTCTGTCAGAGTACAACGGTCGGCGCGGGCCACAAAATATTGCACTGAGGGCCGCAAATGGCCCGCGGGCCGCGAGTTTGAGACCCCTGACGTAAAACATCTTTAAGAGATAATGCAAAACATCTTTGCGAGGGAACGCAAAACATCTTTGCGAGGGAACACAAAACATCTTTGCGAGGGAATGCAAAACATCTTTGCTAGGGAACGCAAAACATCTTTGCTAGGGAACACAAAACATCTTTGCGAGATAACGCAAAACATCTTTGCGAGGGAACACAAAAAAACTTTGCTAGGGAACACAAAACATCTTTGCGGGATAACGTTAAACATCTTTACGGGATAACGTAAAACATCTTTGCGAGGGAACACAAAACATCTCTGCGGGATAACGTAAAACATCTTTGCGGGGGAACACAAAACATCTTTGCGGGATAACGTAAAACATCTTTGCGAGATAATGCAAAACATCTTTGCGGGATAACATAAAACATCTTTGTGAGGGAACACAAAACATCTTTGCGAGATAACGTTAAACATCTTTGCGGGATAACGTAAAACATCTTTGCGGGGGAACACAAAACATCTTTGCGGGATAACGTAAAACATCTTTGCGGGGGAACACAAAACATCTTTGCGGGATAATGTAAAACATCTTTGCGAGATAACATAAAACATCTTTGTGAGGGAACACAAAACATCTTTGCGAGATAATGCAAAACACCTTTGCGGGATAACGTAAAACATCTTTGTGAGGGAATGCAAAACATCTTTGCGAGATAACGTAAAACATCTTTGCGAGATAACGTAAAACATCTTTAAGAGGGAATGCAAAACATTTTTGCGGGATAACGTAAAACATCTTTGCGAGGGAACACAAAACATCTTTGCGGGATAACGTAAAACATCTTTGCAAGGGAATGCAAAACATCTTTGCGGGATAACGTAAAACATCTTTGCGAGGGAATACAAAACATCTTTGCGGGATAACGTAAAATATCTTTAAGAGGGAATGCAAAACATCTTTGCGGGATAACGTAAAACACCTTTGCGAGGGAACACAAAACATCTTTGCGGGATAACGTAAAATATCTTTAAGAGGGAATGCAAAACATCTTTGCGGGATAACGTAAAACACCTTTGCGAGGGAACACAAAACATCTTTGCGGGATAACGTAAAACATCTTTGCGAGGGAACACAAAACATCTTTGCGGGATAACGTAAAACATCTTTGCGAGGGAACACAAAACATCTTTGCGGGATAACGTAAAACATCTTTGCGAGGGAACACAAAACATCTTTGCGGGATAACGTAAAACATCTTTGCGAGGGAATGCAAAACATCTTTGCGGGATAACGTAAAACATCTTTGCGAAGGAACACAAAACATCTTTGCGGGATAACGTAAAACATCTTTGCGAGGGAACACAAAACATCTTTGCGGGATAACGTAAAACATCTTTGCGAGGGAACACAAAACATCTTTGCGGGATAACGCAAAACCTCTTTGCGAGGGAACACAAAACATCTGCGAATTAAAGCAAAACATCTTTGCTAGGGAACACAAAACATCTTTGTGGGATAACGTAAAACATCTTTGAGAGATAATGCAAAACACCTTTGCGAGATAACGTAAAACATCTTTGCGAGATAACGTAAAACATCTTTGCGAGATAACGTAAAACATCTTTGCGAGATAACGCAAAACATCTTTGCGAGGGAACACAAAACATCTTTGCGGGATAACGTAAAACATCTTTGCGAGGGAACACAAAACATCTTTGCGGGATAACGTAAAACATCTTTGCAAGGGAACACAAAACATCTTTGCGGGATAACGCAAAACCTCTTTGCGAGGGAACACAAAACATCTTTGCGGGATAACGTAAAACATCTTTGCGAGATAACGTAAAACATCTTTGCGAGATAACGTAAAACCTCTTTGCGAGGGAACACAAAACATCTTTGCAGGATAACGTAAAACATCTTTGCGAGGGAACACAAAACATCTTTGCGGGATAACGTAAAACATCTTTGCGAGATAACGTAAAACATCTTTGCGAGATAACGTAAAACATCTTTGCGGGGGAACACAAAACATCTTTGCGAGATAACGTAAAACATCTTTGCGAGATAACGCAAAACATCTTTGCGAGGGAACACAAAACATCTTTGCAAGGGAACACAAAACATCTTTGCGGGATAACGTAAAACATCTTTGCGGGATAACGTAAAACATCTTTGCGAGATAACGCAAAACATCTTTGCGAGATAAACAAACCTCTTTTATACAATGACTTGACCAATTACACTAACTTGCCTAATGAACCTAGTTAAGCCTTTACGTGTCACTTACATGTGAATACTAGTATCTTGAAAAATATCTAGTTAAATATTATGTACTGTCATCATGGCAAAGATGAAATAAATCAGTTATTAGAAATGAGTTATTAAAACTATTATGTTTAGAAATCTGTTTAAAAAGATCTTCCATTAACCAGAAATTGGGAAACAAATATACAGGGGGGCTCATAATTCAGGAGGGCTAATAATTCTGACTTGAATAATTCAACTGTATACTGAGAGACAAATCCCCATAAATCTGAAGGTGATTTCGGACTCCTCATGTGTTAAACATGACTTTCCTGCTATCATCTCATTGGCCGCTGTTCAGGAACCAAACGCACAAGGACAAGGAGATGTTATAACGAGGATGATGGATTCACCCAGAGCACATTATCTCTCAAATACTCCTTCGGTCTGAGTTTGTATATTCGCTGAACTGCGGTCTGGATGTGTTTAGTATGAATAGGTAAAGAGAACATGACCTTGTGTGTGTGTCTTGTTTTCACTTGCAGAATTTCTACAAGGAGATTGAAAGAGAAGAGATGTACATCAGGTATGATGCTTTATATATCCTTCCTACTAAATGCACGATTTAACCCTGACCTGCATATGAAACTCTCTGTGGTTTGTATGTGTGTTTCCATTGATTGACTGCTGAATATTCAGCTCTGCATCATAGAAATTAGGGATGGGAAGATTAACCGATATGTATCGATACGCGGTCATGCGCGTGCACGATGCGAGTGCATCGGTTGAGCAGCAGAGGATGAATGAAATTTTGGAAGCAAATCGAGATGCATCGGTTTTTGCGAGATGCATCGGTTTTTCCGAGATACAGCTTATATTTTTAATATAGAATGTATTTTTTATTTATTAACAAGTGTTGTCAACCTGTTTTTGGCGCATAATTTAATCGACCTACATAAAGTAAGCCTTAGCAACGGATTTGCGGATGTGTACACTTACACTACAACTCAGTGTATCAGGTGTGCGGATGAAGCTAGTGGTGCGCCCTCAGAAAGCGCTAGAAGCAAAACAAACATTTTATTCCCCACTGAGTTTTAAATCTAAAGTATGGCAACATTATGGATTTAAGGATGGACGACTTGACAGGACAGATGCAATTTGCAAAATGTGCCGCGCATCTGTAAAATACGCGGGCAGTACGAGTAATCTGAAATCTCACTTGAAGCGGCGCCACGGTGTTGTTGTGAAAGCATCTTCCAGTGTTCCTACATCCCCGGCTTTCGCTCTGCTTGAACTGTAGCTACCAGCTCCAAAAGTGGTGAGAAAAGCATTGCAAGTTTTTTTTCCATGCGCAAAAGTTGTGCATGTGCGCTCTATGCCAATAACGGATGTTATTGCATTGTTCATCTGCAGGGCCGGAGCAAGCTGAACTGCTGCTCTAGGCAGAGGACGATCACGCCGCCCTCAACCCCAATGTGAAAACGAAAGTGACCGGTTATGAAAATGAAGTGACGTGTCGCGGACCTCTATTCTGCCGCCCTATGCGCGGATATAACTGAGGACGCGCGGGTGTCGCGGACCTCTATTCTGCCACCCTATGCACGGATATAACTGGGTGTTTTTTTTTTTTAGGCTTTTTCAGGATTAAAACTAAAGAAATATTGAACAAAGTAAAATTTTTCTTTCACATCATTTATATATAGTAAAACTCAAAGTGTCTTCTTGCCAATAATTCCTAATTTTTGTTTGCATACTGTGATCAAGAACTGTTAATATTTTAAATTAGGTAGATATAAATGCCCATAAGTACGGTGCTGGGTAACATACCTTTAACAGCAACCGAAGAGTCAGTAAGCACTGTCGCCCCACAGCAAGAAGGTCACTGGTTAAGTACCAGCTGGGTTAGTTGGCATTTCTGTGTGGAGTTTGCATGATCTCACAATAAAAAAAAATGTTGCTTCACCACAACTCTTTAAATGTCATGAGTGGCCCAGCTAGAGCCCAGACCTAAATCCAATTGAACATCTCTGGAAAGATCTGAAACTGGCTGTACACCGTCGCTTCCCATCCAACCTGATAGAGTTTGAAAGGCACTGCAAAGAGGAATAAGCAAAAATTCCCAAAGACAGGTGTGCCAAGCTTGGGGCATCATATTCACAAAGGCTTGAGGCTGTAATCGCTGCCAAAGGTGCATCAACAAAGTATTGAGCAAAGGCTGTGAATACTGATGTACAGGTGATTTTTACAGCTTTTTTTATTTTTAATAAGTTTGCAACTTTCAAAAACTCTTTTTCACATTGCCATTATGGGGTATTGTGTGTAGAATTTTGAGGAAATAAATTAATTAAAAATTTTTTTTTTGTAATAAGACTGAAACATGGAAAAAAAGTGAAGTGCTTTCAGTACAAAAAGACGGACTTGACAAATCGTGATAAAATCAGCAAAAAATCCTTTCCAATTTTCTATCTTAGTGCATCTGAAGTAGAAAGAACTAAAGTTTCCTTGTGTTTGGGAGCATAAAGTATATGAATGTCAAGCAAACATGAACTCTGGAGCTGCTCTGAACTGGTGGCCTCTGTGAGTTTGTTCTTGGAGCTTTTTTTTTTTTTTTTTGGTAATGGAGTTTGTGTTCGGATTGTTAATGACATTGTGTGTGTGTGTAGGTACCTGTATAAGCTGTGTGACCTGCATAAAGAGTGTGACAACTATACAGAAGCCGGATACACATTACTGCTGCACGCCAAACTCCTCAAGGTAATTCCACACGCTTGTTTATCTGACTATACGTGCTTTTACCCTTTGAGGAGCTTCTGATGTAAACACAGTGCATTGATTCCTGCTCTCCAACACACACGCCGGTAAATGAACGTTCAGCGTGCGCATGATAGCAGAGTCTCTACTCTCGTTCAGCAGCAGGATCCACAGTATCACATATAATTGAAATGGATAGCTCACAGTTGAAGACGCAGACGGGAATAATTCATGCACATTTCCATTTCTAAGTGTTGAAGTTCTAGAGAAGGATGCTTTTTTTCCCTCTGTAGGTAAGCGAGAGTTTGCACTTCCCATCTGACATTCTGAAAGTTATTTCAAGTGCAGGTTTGAGAACAAAACAGTGTAGAAAAGCACTTAGACTTCTTTAAAACATGGTTACATGCTGCTTAATGTATTCAAATTCATTAGCCATTAGCATTATGTGTAAAACTTATGGAATGTGAAGTATTAAGTATTGAAACTCAAATTAATTCAGCATACTGATGCCCGTTTGGGTTATTTTTTGCATTATATATATTTTTGTCCTGCATTTATTTGCATAATAATGATTTCTTATAAGTTTGTAGATCTGTTTAAGAATATATTCACATTCAAACTGCACTATATTGATTCTTATTTGCAAATGTGATGCATGAAGTTATGAAGTTAATTTAACATGTTGTTATATATATATATATATATATATATATATATATATATATATATATATATATAAATATATTAGCGCTGTCAAAATTAGTGCGTTAACGCATGCGATTAATTTTAAATACTTAACACGTTAAAAAAAATTAACGTAATTAACACAGTTGCAGTTTTTTTTACTTCCTGTTGTGGTGGACGTGTGTTTAACATGCAAGAAATGTGGATGAGACCAAGGAAGCACTTTTTGAAGGCAAGTTTCAGTATAAAACAATTAGTTGGATCACAGGTTATCCAGAGTTTCATGCAATTTCGGGTGTTTCATTTTTAACTTTCTGTTGTAAGTTGATACCGCATGGCGAACAGAAAGAAAATCCTCTGCATTTCGTGACTCGGTGTTCCTTTAAGGTAATAAAATATCTGCTTAGGCTACACGGTAGAATTTTAATAAGAGTATAATCTTAATCATATTAAAACCGGAGTATTGGTGTCTTATGTGAATGTACTCAGAAAGTCTCTGGTGAAGTCGCGAGCTGTCAAAGACAGGGCATTACTCTGCCTTTCAGCATGAGCCCTCCAAGTTTAGCGTGTTTCCTCATTAAACGCAACGAAAGCGTATGCTTCGCGTTGTTGTGTCAGAATCCTTGTGAAATGCAGTAATTCTTTAGGACGCTTAGTTTAAGCAAATTTGATGAACGCTATCATGCGTGTTGAATCTGAGGGGAGTCACTCCAGCGCGTTGTGTGTGTGTCTGTGTCATTGTGTGTCTGTGTGTGAGTTGCGCGCGACATACCTGAAGTCTAGGAGGGATGCGGGGGAGAGGGGTGTGCAATGTTTTTAACGACCGGTTTGCAAGAAATTATCATTCATTTACGGGCATTTGGGAGTCTCTGTGTACTTGCGGGATACTCCTAGTCTTAGCAACTGGATGAATGTAAAGGAGGATTAAGCCAAATTGTTTCTACTCTATAACTAATGTTTTCAACTCACAGCAATAAAACTTTACAATGAGTGCAACAGTTTGTATTCAATTGTTTATTATTATAATTTTCCATCTTCCATATCTGCAATTCCTGTATTTTGGAATTTTTTTGCAGTCCACTTAGAATCCAACATGGAAATCAATGTTTTTTTAATTGGCATTGATAATTTTTAAATTTAAATGTCATTAACATGCCTGTGTTTTAATTTCTGTAATAAATATGGCTGTCAAGCCAGGATCTTGATGGTTTATTGTGGGTATGTTGTTTACAGAAGAAATCTGTTACAAGTTAAAAAAAAAATTCTAATAACAATTATAATTTGAATTTAAATAGTTTTTGTCTTGGTTTACATTAATTTTACATTTGAATAGCCAAAATTACAAGTTTCAGTGTTTTAAATGCGATTAATCGTGATACATTTTTCAAAAAGGTGCGATTAATTAGTTAATTTTTTAATCGATTGACAGCACTAATATATATATATGTTTAAATATATGTCTTAATGTCTTAAATGGTTTAAATTGCACACCCTAAATGTTATGCCAATCACAAAGCTCTTAAAAAATTTAATTTGCACATTTAATAATAATAATAATAATAATAAAACCTTTTATTTTTAGGCGCCTTTCAAAGCACTCCACGACACCTTACAGCAAATCACAAACACATCATAAAAATACAAGCAGTAAAAATTACAATCAGCATAAAATTAAACCAGCAAATCATTAAAAGCTATCCTAAACAAAAACCTTTTTATCTGAGATTTAAAATTGGAAATAGAGTCCATCTGGCGAATGCGCAAAGGCAGGGAATTCCATAACCTTGGTGCTGTACAGCTAAAAGCCCTGCCAACAAATGACTTCATCTTAAAGTGTGGGACAGATAACAGTTCAGCATAAGATGATCTTAGAGAGCGTGAAGGAGTGAACAAATGAAGAAGATCAGAAAGATAGTGGTGGGTCAGGTTATGAAGAGCTTTGTATGTTAAGAGGAGGATTTTGTATTGTATATGATAGTGAACAGGGAGCCAGTGAAGGTGAAAGAGAATTAGAGTTATGTGATCAGAAGTACGCGAGCAGGTAACTATCCTAGCCGCTTAATTCTAAATTAACTGTAGTTGTTAATTTAGTTGTAACTGTAGTAATAATTCCGTGATGTAATCAAGTCATGAACAAGCACTTCAGTACTTTGTTGAGATAGAGAAGGGCGAAGTCTTGCAATGTTACGCAAATGAAAAAAGTGTGAGATATTAATATTTTGAGTACTAAATGAGAGCATGCCATCCAGTATAACCACAAGACTTTTCACGTGGGTTGAGAAATTGACTGGGGAGTTATCAACAAGCAGGGTAAAAGATTGAGCTTTGGATAAAACTGATTTTGAGCCAACCAGAAGGGCTTCAGTTTTACTGGCATTTACTTTAAGGAATTATTAGTCATCCATATATTAGGCCGTACTCACACTATGTACAGTTGCCTCGAACCGAGCCAAAGCACGCTTCTCCCCCCTCCCGTCTCCCCCGACGGCCCGCACTCACACTACAATCGGGCCTGGGCACGCTAATGCTGCGTTCACACCAGATGCGGCATGCGCGTCAAGCACGAGTGATTTACATGTTAAGTCAATGCAAACGCATGAATAGACATCCTGCGGTGCGATACGCGCAAATGGCGCGGCGCGAATGGCGCAAATTGCGCGAATGGCGTGGGGCGAATTGAGCGTTTTACACGTTTGACGCGCTTAACGCTTTTCGAAAATCTAAACTTCAGCGTAGAGATCTGCGCTGGACCAAATTTTGAATGCCGCTCCCGCCCGCACCCGCCAGGTTTTAGCCCGAACCCGACCGCTCCCGCTTATATTAAGAATTTATTGTCCCGCTGCCCAACCCGGCCCATTTTTCTGGCCACGGCGCCCGATCCCGCTAAAGAGCGGGGGAGAACAAAACCGAAAATCTCCAGCTATACAGTCCAGACAGCCAAGCTGTCTGTACAAACACACACACACACACACACACACACACAGCACCAAGCACACACACACAGACAGACTTGTATGCCTGCTTTAGACAAACTTTAAATTTCGAGAATGAAGCGCGGCTGCAAAACAGGGTTTTAATGCGTCGCTCGTCACTTGGAAGGAGGCGTGAATTAATTTTGCTAAACTGCGACATGCTCATCTTGCGCAAATATTAGCAACGATCCATCAGGTAATGTTTCCCCCTCTCTGTTGGTAAGATGCTGTCAACAAATATTTTTCCTCCATATACCATAATGCACAGCGCATCGGTCTACGGCAGCTGGATTAGTCCAAAAGTCGCAGTACTTTTTGCGGTTGGACCTGTTTTAGTACGGATCATATTCTCACCACAAACAAACCGCTCCAGGGTTCGTTTGAAAGCGTACCGAGACCACCTCTTCAAGCAGGTCTCGGTACGCTTATTTGGTCCGCTTTTGGTGCGCACTCGAGTACGATTGCTGCATTCTCACCTGCCCAAACGAACCGTACCAAAAGTGAAAACGAACTCTAGTGCGATTCAATCGAACTTAATAAGGCAGGTGTGAAAGCACCCTAAAACAGTTGGTAGGGGATCAAGTGAGCAGGTAGAGGTCTTAGAATTCATGATCTCCCTAGTAATAAAATCAACTGAGGGAACACAAGCTGACCTAGAACATTGACATTTTAATACATGTGTACATCATTCAAATACAATATTTGCAAGCACTACTGCATCCTTCAGGGAAAGCAGATGTGTTTGAGTAGATGGTGCAGAGTTAGTCTTGATAATTGACATTAACTGTTAGTCGAGCAAATGAATGCATGTATATTTGCTTGCTGTTTAATCACATCTACAGTGGGGCTCGGTGTGTGTTCTGTAGTGAATCTCAGATTGGTTTTGGGCTTTACCGCAGTAATTTGATGAGGGAATGGGTTGTCACAGTGAGCGAGGGAACACCACGTTCTCCTGAACCCACGCAACTTATTTTCATAAATAGCTGCCATTGCTCGCTTTGCTCCCACACACCCACAAACACCTTCTGTAACACACAGTACACATGCATTTACTAACACACACACCTCTGAGTCCTGTTCAGTGACAAAACAAAAATCTTGTTATCTACTACCTTGATAGATTATAAAGTCATGGGTCATATATTTGCATGTGATGTTGTGATGTGCTGAACTCTTTGTTTTACACAGTGCTGTCACACATGAAGTTAATCAGTAATTAAAATCGTTGTAATTATTTAAGTTCCATAATTTTTTAATAAATGTGTATAGAAATGTTAGTTTCTTTCAAAAGGGAAAAAAAAATTATAGAAACTCTGTTTTTGTGTGTGTGTGTATGTATATATATATATATATATATATATATATATATATATATATATATATATATATATATATATATATACACACAGAGTTGCTATTATTTTTTATTATATATATGTATATATATATATATATATATATATATATATATATATATATATATATATATGTATGTATATATATATATGCATTTTAAAAAATTCCAAAAAATGTCTTTGTTTAATAATTTAATCAATGCTTTTATAATAACCTGTCGTTAAGTATTAAATACTAATTTAAGCTTTATTATGTATGCATTTTAAGCTACAGGGGTGAAATCAATTGATTGAAAGTGGCAGCAGATTTCTATGTTAATTAAATGCTGTTCTTATACATTTAATTTTCATAAAAAATATCAGAAAAATCACAAAAATATAAAGCAAAACAGCTAAACATTTTGTCCCATCAGCAGTGATAATAATAATAGGAAAAGTGTCTTAATCAAAAGATCTGCATATTTTATTTATGTCATTTATTTATTTAGATTTATTATATGAAAAGGATTTCCCAGAGATGGGTTGCGGCTGGAAGGGCATGCGCTGCGTAAAAACTTGCTGGATAAGTTGGCGGTTCA